>NC_087381.1:5057903-5303377 GCF_963675165.1 Halichondria panicea | reverse complement strand
CCACAGGTGGCTGACTACCATGCATCCTCCACAATTTCTTGCTCTTTGATTTGCAGTGTATTCTCAGGAAAAGTTCTTGATAACAAAGTGCATGGGCTGCGACTGCTGCTTGTATTCTCAGTAGTATATGCTCAGCCTATATGAATGCATGCATGCATGCATGTGCTGTGTATACAATGGCTATGTGCTGCCACACTGTAACACAGGCCTTATTTTGCACATAATTATGGCTGCCTTATACTGTTATCGTCAGTGACCAAGCAGCACAGATTATAGGCTAGTAATATATTCTGTATTGGAGTTTAGATCTACATAAACATTATAGCCATTGATTCTCAACTCAACCTCCTATTACCGTTGTGCTGCATGGCTTGACTCCACTGCTCAGAATAGACTTCTCTAGGGGGGCCCTATAATCACTAAGGGGGGCGTATACCGCTAGTGCAATGGGGCCCCCCTTACACCCCAAATCGCTAGCGTTTTAGGGCCGGGGGGGCCCCAAAATAAGGGGGGGCCCATATCGCTTCTACACCGGTCTATAAAAGCGTGGGTGAATATCTTACGTCAAGATTGTGGGCTACATATCGCCCACGTTCATAAAAATCCTTGTGGATCACGCGATTTCCCGAACCAGGCCTTACTTTTTCTTAACTGTACGCCCATTTCTTTCTTTGCTGCCTCACGATGTCTTTATGGATGAACAGTGACAACAGCAAGAAAAAGTAAGGCCTGGGATCGAGGCTATACATTTTGCATGCAGCACAAATACCTACTCTGACTTAACGTTTCACAGGGAAAATATTTAAATTTCCTGCTACAGTGCTGCTACATTGCAGCCCATAAAATCTGCACATTTCCTGAAAAATGGCTGTCCTGCAAGTGTCCTGCAACCTACTTACAAAGGATAGTGCAACGTTTTCTGTATAGTTTCCTTTACTATTCCTGAAGAAGTTCAGGACATGTGTAAGATTCATAAAGGAAAGTCTACAGGAAATTTTGTACTATCCTGAAAGTATAGGAAATTTAGATATTTTCCTGTGTTTGACCGCGCCCACATTTGACCACAACAGGAAGCAAAATTTTAAGCCAGAAATTGTGTTTCTACAGTCCTGAAAAGTTGATTTTCAGAAAATTTTTGTTTTAGGGCTATTTTATACCCCACAAAGAACATTTTAAGGCAAAAAATAAAACTTTATTTTTTCATGGTACCTTCCCTTTAAAAAATAGTTTACCAACATCTTTCAACCTTTATTGGAAAGGAAAAACTCATCAAGCTAACTCTCCTTCCTCTCATGCACCATCATACTGGCAAACATCACTGTTCTGCATAAACTCTTCAGATCTCCAATTCAAGATACAACATTTTGGATTATGTCACACCAACTACAGGCTATACACCAGATCCTCGGACAATCATAGATTAAATCACACGTACTAACGTACGAACACTCTCAGTTTATCGTCTCCCAAGATTATGGAATAGCCTGCCACCAATCGAACATGAACCTCACGAGCAGCACCATCAAAGCCACATTGAAGAATTTCCTCTGGCAACACTTCCTCAGCAATTCCACTATATAGTACTTCAAATGCTCATGCAACAAAATTTATGTTGCAACATTCACATAATTATATATAGTTTTGTTGTTTATTACAATTATGGTAACCTGTTTCTATATACAGGCTTGCCATCAGCATTTCTAGGTTAGTACACTAGCTGCTATATACATTATTTATTTTGTCTATACGATATATTCATACTATATATATACTCTCTTCGATCTTCGATTCTCTTTATATCTCATTTCTGTCATGATTTTAGTCCATGGTACTTGCAGTATCTATATAATATATATACATCAAGCATTCATAATGCATAAATATAATACTGGTTATGCATCATAGCAATTAAACTGGGTGAGGTTTCACTACCATGCATAATTTATTATAGAGCAGCTATTATATCAGGACGTTATCATTGGTATGTATGTATACCTGCGGCTGGTTGCTGTGCATTTGTTGCATCCGATGATCCTGAAACAGTGTCTTCATTGTGAACACTGCTGGTGCTAGTGACCACCACTCCTGGGAGGAACACCGTCCCTTGATAGTTGTGGTATACAATGGGGCGAAGGTAGCTCACAGGTATTTCTGGATTTTCTTGAGGGTCTGGAGTTCCTCGGACATACTTCCACTCATGAAGTTCTGATACAAAATGTTTTTCAACGTTGGAAATGAGGTATGGTGGGACTCGTTTGCTCATTTTTACACACAGGGATAGTGCACTTTGAACAAATTTGTCCATGTTTGTCAATTGGCAACACTGCTTAGTTTCCTTGAACTTTGTTAGCATTTTAGGCTGTATAATTATATAATAACACTATCATCATCATATGCATGTATCATGTTACTCATTGTAACAGTATAGGTATATGTAGCATCTGCATGCATGCATGCATGCTGCGTTGTATTATAATTACTCACATAGAGGGTGAAATCCTCCTTAACCTTTGGGATATTAACAAGGATAGAAAAAGCACGCTGGACTTCTTTCAGATTAGTCTCCGCATCAGGGCTCGGCTGAGGAGTGAAAAGAGCTCTCAAACAATCAGCCATTCTCTCAATTAGCTCTTCCTGTACACTGTCACCAATGTCCTAATATTTAATTATTATGATTATAATTATGCAGCCTTCATAATTATAAATTACGCCTGACATGCACCCTTATAGTTATTGTCCACTATAATTATATGTATGGCAGTAAACCTCCGAGGCCGAGGGCAAAGCCCTAATAAGGAGGATGGTCACTTACGTTGCATAAATTCTAATGTATATAATTATATAGTATAGCAGTGGAGTATACTGACTTGTCAATGTCCCATTAATTGAGCTCCACCCTTTCCCCCGCCTTCCTGCATGGTGTTTAACGAGCCTAGCTCACCCACATGTCCTACCCTTGCCAACCAGTGTCTATAGCTTCATTTTGGTTGTAGTATAAAATCAGTGCACCCTCAACTCGGGCCTCAAGGCAAGGAAGTTTATGAGGAATGTGGAGTTTATGGTTTACCCCACCCAGTTGCTATGATACAGACCCAAGTGGGACCCCGATAAATAAGCACTGACTTTTTGCAGCATGTATATACATGCCAGTGAAGTATAATCATGATCATGCATGCAGTGCATGCACTCACCATGAACATGTCACAGAAGACACGGAGGATTTCATTTTTCTGTGAGTAGGTGATGTCTTTGGGTAAATCTTGAGCTTTATACAGAAATAAGTCATTCCACAGACTTCTCACAACACCTTCTTCTAACGAGTTATCTTGGTAACGTGCAAAGTCGGTATTTATTTTGACAGAAAACCTGTATGTTAATTGACACATTGTTAGCATGTCAATTATAAAATAATAATGCTACCTCTGTAAGGTAGTATCCTTGTCTTTGATGTCATCTCTTAACTCTTTTATTTTTTGCTCGAGTTCAGGGCATTGTTCACATGGTTTCCAAAACAGTTTGGACCAAATTGAACCTGATTTCCTGCATGCATGCAACCACAAAATAATTATTATAACAAAGCTGAAATTTCTCCAATCACTAAATCAGTATAGGTTTTACATAGGATTGGCAGTGGGTTTGCCTGTGTTTAGCAATATTATTTCATTTCATAATATTATTTTGACTCCTGTTTAAACTGTTCTATCTCTGCAGGGAAAGGCCACATCAAGAAACTGAATGGACAGATAGTTTATATAGCCTTTTCTCTCTTTGTATGTAAGTAAGTAAGTTTAATTCTTGCCCAGCATTTTCTCCAAGTACAGCCATATCCAGGACATTCTGCACAGGGTTTCCAAACGACTACAACCTAGATTACAAGCGCTTCTTCAAATTTGCGATTGCTTCCACGAGGCAGATGACCTCTCAGTCTCTACTTCTCTTACCTAGACAATTCCGCCATCTTTACGTTGTGGCCAAATAATAGATAGGCGTAGCTAAAAAACTGTGCGCTATGCAGTGCTTTTCCAGAGCCTGAGGTGTTGCTTTTCTTTACACTATTCAGCTCTAGCTCCCTTCCTCTGACAGGTATGCTATAATTATGCACTGGCTAGATATCATTGAAATAACTTAAAATGGCTGTTATAAATTTCAACATATCAAGCAATAAAATTATTGCACTATTATTATTAGTCCTGTCTTCTCTCTTAAACTTCTGTACTGCATGCCTCTTGACGTTCCACTTATCCATGTCATGATATGTAAAGTTATACTTATGTACTGAAAAAGAAAGGGAATCCGACTAGAAAAACATTTGCAATGTGAAAATTGCTAGGATTGGCGGGGGGACCACCGAAAAGCGTGGAAACAAGAAATCAGACGAGAGCATATAACTCCAATCCGTTACATTATAGTATAATTATAGACTGTGTTCCAGATCCATCTACCAGCTTCCATTCACCACATCATTCCATGCAGATCACCAGTAATGCATGTTACTATACGCATGGATGGACTGTGTGTACCTGTGCTCAACACTGCATGTATATTAGGAACATCAATTCATCACAAATCATCATGATTATATGCCCGTACATTCCAAAATGGATGTATATAAGGGATCGGTCCTCACCCCACCAGTAAAAATTGCTTGGATTGGCCGGGAAAAACATGGAAAACAACCAGTATATACATGTGAATGACGTTGTAACGGATTGGAGTTATGCTTTCATCTGATTTCTTGTTTCCATGCTTTTTGGTGGTTCCCCCGGCCAATCCTAGCAATTTTCACATTGAAATTGTAGTTGGATCTCATATAACTATTCCAAACATGGCTATAACTAATACATAATTTTCTAAGAAATTACAGCAAGTATATAGAGAGATACAATTATTATCTCGACAGAATGTCACATGGTGGGGGACAATAATTATAGTATGACTTTCTAACGTCAAAACAATTATACTCCCTCCATCACGGGCGAACTAATAGCTGCATGGTAAAAGTTGCAACTATCCCAAAGATTATAATTGTCTACGTTTATATTACCCCTCTCACCATGCATCAAGAGAGTATATCAATCACCTGCTTATAATTATCTAGCTCTCTTTCCAAATTTGACTATTACTGGCGATTTCATGATCAATTGCCCTAACGGTAACTGGTCTTCTCTTTCAGGCCCCTGTCTATACACTTATACTCCCAATCTCTATGCGATTTCATCACAAAACTGGATCAACCAATCCTTACGCTACTCCGATCACTTCTTATAGTTTTCACAGCCCAATCAAAATCGTACATGTAAGCAGCCTATTCCACAAGAAACTTTAAACTACAAACCATGCACAGGGGCGGATCCAGGGGTATAAAATAGGGGGATTATCCCCCCCCCTTCCTTCTAAGAACCTTCATCTAAGACTACAGTAGAACCTCGCTAATCCGGACCCCTTTCATCCGAAACCTCGCAAATCCGGACAAAATGCAAACTGAAAAAGAGGAGAGGCTGTCAGTACAATAGACTACTGCGCATGCGCAATCCATATTGCTTCATTCATAAACTGCTCAAGACAATTATGGCCACTGCAAAGAAAACAAAGAAAGAGCTCACAAGACTCACTGTATATTGGAGAGAAAGTTGAGATAAAAGACTGTTCTAGCTAGCAGCTTCCCTTCTGGCTACAGTAATATCATAATACATGTATAAAAGTGTCGTTGTTAATGATATTCATAATCAATTAATAACATCCGTTGATCCGGAAATTTCATGTATTCAGATGGTGTCTGGTCCGGCTCTATTCGGATTAGCGAGGTTCTATGATCTATCAGCTACATGTACTTACTGGATCACGATATGTAGCTAGGTGACATTATCATGACCACATGCACCCAGTTTGATACTGAGCATGACCGAGAATTCTTGATGAGCCGTGCAGAAAACACAAAAATTGATCCAGACAATCACCTCAGAACTAGAATATAGCTATACAGTAGACTCTCGCTATTCCGGCTCTCTGAAGTACGGCCACCTCGATATACCGGCCATTTGGCTTGGCACAGAATGCTAGCTATAATGTTTACTGCACAAAACTCACCCTGAAGTACAGACACTCGCTATTCCGTTTACCGGCCAGTGCTGGCTGTCCCAAACAAGGTTTTCAATGTAATTTTATACGTATAATTATTACGGCCGGATATAACGTTTTGGGTGTGGTTTAGCAAATAAAATTGAATTACACTTAAATAGAGAATAGAATAATTCATTATCCTACACTATCCTCGAGACAAGAACCGCAAAAGTAGTCATTAGATTCGAGGTATAAGGTAGTTTTTAAGCCGCGGCTATTTCCTGAGCTGCAGCCACCTCGCTATTCCGGCCAAGCTGCATGGTCCCAAGGGTGACCGGATTAACGAGAGTCTACTGTACACTGAAAAACAGTTGAGCTTTTTGACCTTTTTTTTTAGAAAATTGTTTTGTGATTCTCCCCCCCCTACCAACATTCCTGGATCCGCCCCTGAACCAATGTCAAGAATTACCCACAACAGCAAGGATAAACATAACGTGAAACGTATTAAAACCTGGACTTGCTCTCTGAAAAGGAAACATGCATGCATACTATACCGTAGCAAGCTATGCAAACTAGAGCAACTACAATTATACAAAACCAATCCCTCAGCTAAAATGTATTACGACACAAAACTATAGCACTGAGACTAGCAGCCAAACCCCAAAAGCTAAATTGAAACATTTGACTAAACTCCATGGGTCACAATTTAGCCTCCCTATAAACCCTACGAAGACAACATGCATGCATGCAGGTATATCGACAACATCAACCCCAAGGTTTTAAAAGTATAATTGTGCAGACTAGCTGAACCCTTAACCGACATCTTTAACCAAAGTTTCCAGCGAATGAAAACACCACAAATTAATATTAAATACATGCAGATACAAGCCTAGCAACCAACTAATACCGCCCCATGAGGAGCATCTTCTTCTCCAAAACAAACTAGACATAAGTTGAATAGAAAATTTATGCAGACCGATGATGCTATTATGAAAGATTCTGAAGAGACTGCAACATGCAGCCTTTACTGTGAGTCAAACTATAACCATAACTCGAGAAATAAGCTTTATAGTTAATACTTCCACGAATCAAAATTCAAGAGAACGTGGCTAGAAGCCTATATAGAAGCTGTTAGTTTTCGTCGCATTGCAACCATTGAGCAGTTACATGCAGTGGAACAGACACACACACAGACATACACACATGCAGTCATCTCTTTATTGTATTCCTCGTGCGGCTACGCCTCGAAGTATACTAATATAGACGAGATAATTATATAACGGGTGATAGAAAATATATAGCTTACCCAGCATGGGTATTGCCGTAATCTCTTTGACTACATGCACAGACCCGGGTGTGATTTTTGTCTGTCTCCATCAGTTTTTCCTTCACAAACTCTTGATGTCTGCACGATAAAACAAATTCTATCTGAGCCAACTGCATTGGATTGGATACCCCACATGCATATAGATTGGCTGTAGTTTTTTCTGTTTCTACTGCCACAAATCCTGTTAATTTAACCAAGGCCTTGTCGGCCCTTATAAGTATAGTTCTATATTATACGTATAGGGAGTACGCAGTATATATAGGCCTTAATTGGCTGATCATGATATTACTAGCATAATTTCGTAAGTGCGATGTACTTCTGAAAAATAAAAGTGTAATATTTATATAAGTTTGAAAGCCTATACTTTACTGCTGGCATGTTATGTATGAAAATGATTTTTCTATGTTTGCATACACATACAATAGCGTTGCGGTTCTATATTATATATAGATGACGTAATTCTCTTGAATTTATTTTAATGCATAACTAACTAGCTGCTTAAGCCTCCCACTCACTTATGTTTATGGATCTACCACTGTAAGGTCAGGGGTGTGTGCTCGAGTACCCTCTGCTATATAATTATGGCTGACTTGAAATGCAATTGCCATGCAGTTTACAAGCATGCATGCATGCACATGCATCACGTGAGCCTGCATGCATGCTATTATAGCCAGATATGCAAACAAACTAATCTTACCCATCACTTATCTCCTTATACTTTTGAACTTCCTGTTGCAACGACAATTTGTCTTCTCTGAGTCTTGTATATTACGTGAAAAATCAGTATAAGGTATAATTATAAGCATGTTAAGGGAATGCACCATCCATGCATGCAACTTACTTTTTACAGTCAGTTTCTAAGTTTTTGATGTCTTGCTGAAGACTGAAATTAAATGTCCCCAAAGTATAGAGAGTATATAATTATAGACTGTAGTCACATTACATGCATGATTTACCTTTTGATAATGCATGCCGATCTACACGAGCACTCTCTGGAATATATAAGCAGCAAGTAAAAATTAATGGTTACACAGCAATAAAAAATATCATTCAACGGCATCTTAACAAAACATATATTGCATGCATCATTATCATTAGCATGCCAAGGACTTTAAACGTCTGAATTAAAAGCACCATTGCACTTGGGTGCTTTTATTAATTCAGAAGTTTTTAGACGTTTCTATACCGTTTGTATAATTAATGGATGATAATTATACTAGGCTGGGAGAAGTACCATAATGCTGGAGAGAGAGAGAGCCGTACGTCAATCTGTAATAAGACTAACAACACCATGAACACTCTAGATTATAGCTATATATAAAGTACATTAATTGTTTAATGAAAGCACCGCGGGTGCTGATGCCTCGGTGGAGGTGTCAAAGCAAAGCTATAGCTTTTACACACATTATAATTATCATGATGGCACATTTTCTACGAGCATTACCATGAGGTACAGGGTCATTAAGTTAACTTGCACACCAACTGTACACACACCTAACTAGTTATGTTGATGATCATTACCTATTGTATATAACTTAAACTTGAAGATGCATAGATCCTTACCCACTAACTTCCACTAATGAATGAGTGGCCAAAAATATTCCTAGTGTTATCCACTTCTCTTGTCGTTTATGAAAAACATTTAGATGCACAAAGAAACTCAATTACGAGTGGGTAATGATCGACCATGATTGTTGTTAAAAATGATGGATGCCAAAAGTCTATAAAATGAATGGCTGCATCAGCAGAGCCTTACAGCTCTCTTCTCACTCTTGCGGTTATACCAATAGCTAGCGTTCTAGTGTAGAGCTATAACTACTAAGTATAGAGTAGTAACACTACATAGACAAGTTTTGCTACGCACTCTTCTGAAAAGGCTGCAAAGGCATTCCAAGTAAGCAAAAGTAGGCGAGAACGAAGTATTATTTTTGCAAATCCACGAATTAAAATCCATGACTATAGAAGCCTATATAGAAACTCTTACTAATATAGTTCATTGATCCTTGAGCAGCTGTAACACAGACAGACAGACAGACACACACACACACACATGCACACTATACCGTATACCTCGCTTGCATGCGCACCGAGGCATAACAAACACGGTCCACTTACATATAATATTATATGCATGATTGATAGTCATTGTCACTTATACATTTCGTGAAAACCGTTATATACACCGAATATCATTTTCATTAAATTGGCCTGTGTGCATGGGTGTTCCGACGTTGTGACGTGTTTTTGAGAATTATCACTTTGTGCATGAGATAAATAAAAAAGTGGAACTTTAAGGAAGCAATGAACTATTGGTTGAATGTTAAGAAAAGAAGACAGGACAGGGAACAAGCCTTTATTTAGCAACAATTATGTTGCTGAGGATATAACTTTGTGAGTTGATAAAATTATATGTCTGACAGGTAATTGGGCAGCTTAATTGAAGCCTAATCAGTCACTGTGTACTTTTAAGAGAGGTGTATATAGACTTAGTGCATGGAGGGAGGCCGCCTGCACGTCATGGATTATTTTGCCCCCCCCCCCCACCGACAACTAATCTATCCTTCAGTTCTTGTCCCTAAAAAACATTCATAAGATGCAAGCTGCATGCGCTGTGCTAATGCCTCTCACCATGCATGTATGTTGTTTTGCAAATTGTTGAATGAACCCATGCACACTGTCTTTATATAGAATTAAGAGGAGCTAAAATTATAATTAGACACTAGTAGATAAGATCTACATGGGAAGTACATGGGGGAAATGGTCAACAAATTGTTAGTAAATTTTTTGGCCTACTCAACATGCATGGGGGATGGGGGTAACATGGGGGAAAGTACACAGCTGATACATGCATGGGGGAAAGGTCACTGATGGGTTGTCACTTCCCCACGTTTCCCCCATATATCGCCCCAGGTGGGGGGGGGGCATATCATTGATAGGTGCATTAGCAATAGCTTTTATACACATAAATTATTAGAATATTAATTTTGCTGCATGCCGAGAAACTCAGAAGTGGTTTTGTCTCCAATTTAACACTAGGTCGCCTCCTCGAGCATGATTGTTGTTAAAAACGATCGATGCCAAAAGTCCAAATTAATGGCTGCAACAGCAGCGCCTTGCAGCTCTCTATAGTCTTCTCACTCATGCAACTACCAATTAATAGCGAGTGTTCTAACGCAGAGCTAACTACTAAGTAGAGAAGCAACACTCCATGGAAAAGATTTGCTACCCACTCTTCTGAAAAGGCTGCAATGGAATTAGCAAAACTAGGCATAACTCGAGAACCAAGCATTATTTTGCAAATACATGAATTGAAATCCAAGAAAACATGACTATAGAAGCCTATAGAAACTCTTACTTGAACTTCATTGTGATCCTTGAGCAGCTGTAGCAGTCTGTCTATACACTAGACACACTGACAGACAGACAGACAGATAGACACACACACACACACACACACACACACACACACACACACACAAACTACCGTATATACCTCGCGTGCGCATGCGCATGCACCGAGGCATAATTATATATAGCTTCTATCCTTGAAGATGATTCATCAAGCCATGCTTCAGATAGACTTTTGTTTCCATTAATTAAGCTATGATGTTCCAGTGTATGCTGGAGCTCCTTCAACGTGGAGGGAATGTATACACATAAATAATAGTTAGACACTGTTTTGGAGGTGCATGTCCATGGGATTTAGAAGCCCAAAGGCACTGATTTAGTATCTCGAACGTAGCGAGGGTACTACAAGTGGCTGAGGGCTTCTAAATCACATGGACACCGACAAAACTGTGTCTAACTCATTTAGATACTATAGTGCGCGTGCGCAAACCGCTTGACTAAAATACAATTACTTGACAAAACGGAATATACTAAGTAAATTTGCAGGTATACTAGCTAAGGTCACTGTTAGTTGCATACTTGTTTCAGCTCAACCTCCCTCCTCGGGTTTTGCTCACCTCCTCAATTAAGTCATTATTGCTGATGTCAGCCATTTTTGAGGTCAAAGTTCTTTTTTTTGCCGACATTGCAGAGCCAGTGTGTAAAAAAAATCAAACAATTTTGTTCAGACTCTGTCCTTTTGTGTATTTTTGTCAGTTAAAAAAACAGGAAATGACGTCATCATTTATCTGCTAAACCACACCCAAAACGTCATATCCGGCCGAATTAAACGTGTTAAAAACCTATAGTTTGGGGAAGCCAGCATGCACTGGCCGTGCAGTATACGGAATAGCAGAGTGGCCGTACTTCAAGGTGAGTTTTGTGCAGTAAACATCTAGCTATAGCAATCCGTGCCAAACCAAATGGCCGGTATATCGAGAGTCTATATACTGGGCATACGTATACATATACAGGAAAAATGAAAGGGGGGGGCTAGTAGAAAGGGGCGAAGTGATAAAAGTGCCTCAGAAATTTTGTAGCTTTTTACACTTTGCTCACAATTAGACCTTTGAACTTTCATATTAATGAGTGAATACTGAATCGAAAAAGCTTATTACAAAAACTCGTTTTAATCATGAACAAAAGGATTGTATATACGTACTTTATAAAATTAATGAAAGAATCACAATGCCTACTGCACTGAGAGTGAGATGGGGTGAGGCTGCTAAGCTTGCTTGCAACTGGCTAGGCTGAAAAAGTCTGAGATCTGTGCTCCATGTTGCATGCAGTAGACTAGCCTCGTTCCGACCTAGCGTTCAATTGGAGACGGATCGGCCTGGGAACGAGGCTAGCAGTAGACTAGATCTAGCTACAGAGGAGGTAGACTGGAAACCACGCCCCTTTCTTTAGGGAAAGAGACTGGCCAGGTGACTATCAACGACTCGTCCCAACGGAATGCTTGGAATGTAGTGTGTGCATGAATGCGTGGGAGATATCTAAACCTCAATGTTGCACACTAAGCATAAATTTTATTTATAATTGATATTTTTAGCTGTACAGTTGCAGTAAGTCTACTTAGCTAGCTGTTTGGATATAAGTTAGCCTCGAGACCAGCCGTTCGTTATCTGAAAGAACGCCTGGTCAAGTTCTAATGTGCAACTTGTCTAGCTGAGTCAGCGTTTTATAGCATCATAATGATATTCATGGGTAATACACCTTGTGCGGACCTTGTGCGGGCAATTACCGGTCCAAGAAATTCCTGGACCATAGAACGAGTGCTACATTAGAACTTGACCAGGCGTTCTTTCAGATAACGAACGGCTGGTCTCAAGGCTAGATATAAGTTGTCTATCAGTACTTCTCCAGAAGCAATTCTAAAGTTGCTACAACTTGGCTGGCTACAAGGCCACTGCAAAAATAACAGACAGAAGTAGCAGAGATGCAGAGATATATTTGTCTCTCTGCCGAATGGTTTATGGAAAGTCCCTTTGCTTTGCCCTATTGCAAGCAACATTTGAGTTTCTATTACAGCGGTATCATTGCCACAGACAGGACAAGAACTAGGTACATCCAGGTGACAGCTAGCTCCAGACTTGGACATAGTTTTGCAGCAGTTGACTTGTGATTGAAATTAAGTTTGGTAGGTGGCTGAGCTAGCTAGCTTGCTAGAGTACAGTAGATCTAGCCAAAGTATACTAAACCGCAACACTGGTGACCACACCCTTTTCCCTGAACCACTTCCGCAAAATTCAGTACGCAATGAAGACGAGTCGTTTATAGTCACCTGGACAGTCTCTTTCCCTAAAGAAAGGGGCGTGGTTTCCAGTCTACAGAGGAGGTTGGTCACGATTAATTGTTAATTAATCTTCTAATTTTCTTTGTAACCTCCAATTCCATGGAAACTTGAGAGCTAGAGAAAGTAGCTATCCTAGCTAAGCCAAAAGGCTGAAACGATCATAGCCTTTTATACTAGTAGGATACTCAGTGATACTAGAACGTGAATACTCGAAGTAATAAGCCAGAAACTAAGATTAGTCACAAAGTTCCAGTTGTTGCTGCACTTTCCTTGTTTCTTTGACTCCTGTATTAATATAGCAGGTGTAGCAACGATTGTTTTAAACTACTATGACTCATAGGCTAACAGGAGACGTAATACAAAACAGATAAACGCTCGAATGCCAAAATAAGATAAAAGTGCTGACTCAGCGGGTTGGGGTTCCTTCAATGGCTTCTGTGCATTTACTGTAGGAATTGGAGGTTACAAATAGAAGATTAATTAACAATCGTGACCAACCTCCTCTAGATCTAGCACAGAGAAAGTCCGACAACCGTGTGCCTAACATTCAGTAGTAATGTTTGGCAAACATTAATGTTAGGCGCACAGAGTCTGTTTGCTGAATCAGCATTTTCATAAAACTTGCCTTTAGAGGTAGGTGTTGCACTCTTGTTAGACTTAGCCCTCTGTCTTGTATTGTTAGGCCTAGTTTTAGTAATAGGAGCTCTAACTCTCCTGTAAAGGCAAGTTTTATTAAATGCTGATTCAGCAAATATTAATTCTAGGCGCACGGTTGTCGGACCTCCTCTAGCCTCGAATCCAGGCCGATTAAAATACGGCCTGGTATATATTGCATGTGTAATTAATCATAGGCGTGGTCCATACACGCCCATGTACTATCTACTATGTATATGAAGCTTTGTAGCCTAGCTATAGCTAGCTGTGGCCCTCTATGGTATTGTCGAGAAGGCAGAAGAGGCTCTCATCTACCTCTATAATGGTTGGATGGTCGTGTGATGTTCAGTTTGAACTTGGTTTCTGTACAAATGAGAGCTTCTGCTGGCTTCAGACTAGATGCAAGCCTTCTCGACAACACCATAGAGGGCCACAGCTAGCTAGCAAGCCTTCTCGACAACGCAATAGAGAGCATAAGCCACAACTTCACAGGAGACAAGTATTTGTTAAAATTAATACGGAAAGAAACTAGTAAACAAACCAGTTTACGGTATAATTTTACAAAGGTTTACTATAAAGTATACAAGTTACCCATATTCTGGGAGACTCAGTTAGCGCATGTGCACTATCACGCATGCAATAGAGACCAGGCCGTATTTTAATTGGCCTGGTCTCGAGGCTAGACCTCCTCTGGATCTAGCATGCAGTTGCAAACATAGCGCAAGCAGAGGAGGTACGACATAAGTTGACCTTTTTGCTAATGAGTTACTCCCGTATTGCATTCCTGCAGCATGACAGGATGTAACGCCCACATTTAGGTGTGGCCTCGCGTCATAATTTATCATCAAGTTTCACGGAGGAATTGTGAGTGTACGGAGAAAGAAGAGAATATACGGAAGCACAACACCAAAACTTGCTTTCCTAGCTAGCTAAAAGACTACAAACAATCATAGTACTCCACAGTAGTTATAAATAATGCCTAGCTATATCCTGTGACATAAGAAAATGAATACCATTGTCATAGTTGTGAAGAAATGAGCTATAAACTTACAGTGTAAGAGTTTGTTGCGCTTTCTTAGACTCTCCAGCCAGCCCTTCCTCGGGGTATAAAGGAACTTGTGGATTGCCTATCTGAGAGTTGTGCTGGTGGAATTTTAGCATGACATCGTGTATGACATCACCATGTGGTTTGTAATATCTGATATGCGTGGGTTGCAAATGGCTACACAATTACAAATAAGCTCCCCTTGCTTAGTTTGTGGCAGAGAAACCAAGAAACCATGAGAACTGGTTGGTAGAAGGCTACTGTCAAGCCCTTTCCATCCCCACATACTTTCAGACTGGAAAGATTTTCTCCAATGTAAGACAAGTGGTGCAAATCATCTACATACTAAAGTCACTGGAGGATTTGTCTCAATTGCAGCTTGATTGATAAGCTCTGCTTGGTCGCTTAATCTTGCACTAGCACAGTCTTGCCAATCCATCATGCATTGTACCACAAAGAAACTAACTAAGCGATACTGTGGGCGTAAGAATGTCACATGACATTGATACTGCACTCTGATTGGTCATTACCAGATTCAGGTAACGGCACAACTCTCAGATAGGCAATCCACCAGTCCCTTACCCCGAGGAAGGGCTGGCTGGCGAGTCTAGCGCTTTCTATGGCTCCTGTGTTAATGTAAGGCCACTCCAAGTGATACTCTGGTTTCTGGTCCACCGCCCGCATCAGATTTTATTCTATCTCATTATTGGATTTCTATCTCACTACGCATGCGCAGAATGGTCCACGTGGTACAAAATAGTGTGATAATGATATTTATTTGCAAAATAATGAGGTGAAATTGATATTGACATAATGAGAAAAGCCGCCCGCCCGCATGCAATTAGAAAAACTTCAGGACCAGAAACCAGAGTGTCACTTGGAGTGGCCTAACACTTATAGTAGATACTAAGATTGATAGACTAGTAGAAAATGCCTCTTGGAGAGACTCCACAAGAAAGCACAGTAAAATAGCGCTGACAGTGCATAAAAATACCTGCTGAGTCAACACAAATATCATGTGGGCGTGACACCTATCATGTTCCCAAAAATAGGGGGACAGTTCTACCATTCGTTCTACTGCATCCCGTACTAACTATGAATATCATTAATATTAGCCGGGCCTCTAACCACAGAGCTCAGCTTGCTGCATAGAAGGGAGGAGCTGGGAAGCCAATAAATGCATTACGTAAGGGCTATACAATCTGATTGGTGCTAAATGCATTATGTAAGCAGTCTGCAATCTGATTGGTGCTGCATGATTTTCTGCAGCAGAACGAATGCTAGATAGGGCTGCAACTCTTAGTAGTTAGACCTGGCTGTTGTCTATAGCATCTCTTAAGTCAGTGAGTCTACAGATGCATGCCATAAGTACAAGGTTGCATGGTGGAAAATTTTGTAACCTCAGACTAGCAATACATATATAGGTAGTTTTTTCAAAAGGGGGGAATTTAGCCCCTCAAAACCACCCCCTGGATCCGCCCCTGCGCAGGCGCCTCGCGGGAAGCTCTGATTTTGTTTTATGTTTGATAATAATAGCTAAATGAAAAGTAGAGAAAATAACTGTCGGATCAGACATGCAGTCGACTTGTCCTGTTGGAACTGTGATGTGTATAGTGTTAGGTCTAGTATCAGATCCACGTTGTTGTGAGCTTATAAAATATAATTATTATAAACTGTCATTGTACTTTTACTTTCTCTCTGCAGTAGCTAAAATAAAAACGTCATGACACTGTTTCAGTATAGATCTACTTTGTGATACCTCTAATATAATATGAGCTGACCTCTGCATGCTGATCTGCCTGCTGTCGCCTAGCTCTTGCTCTTCTGTCCCTCCCTAGCCTCGATCCCAGGCCGAGTTTTCGCTTTTATAATGGTTAGGCGAACAACTAGGCCTGGTACTAGTTGTCTGCGCATGCGTCAGTCGTTCGTCAGATTCTGACAAATGGATATTCTCGTTCACTTTCGTGACATTTATATTCGTGTACTATCGTGTACTAGAAGTCAGTTCCCATTTTATCACTATTGGAAGTTTGGAAACTAGTTTGGAATGGCTCTTAGCTGAAGCTTCTCTCTTCTCTGAAGCTTAGAAAACATTATTCTGAAGACTGAATAACAAGGGAAGAGGTATAAAGCTTTGTCAAGCTTGTTAAGGTTAGATATTTTTGTGTGGGCCCTATATGCTATCAAGTCTTGTTCATGTTTGGCAAGATCTATATAGGTAGACTACTATAGTTTCATCATTAATATGGTGGATAAGTGAAGAGTGTGAGCTAGAGAACTTGGTGCTTGCTGCCATCATCAGCTCGTCGACAATGACACTATAACTACGAGAAATTTAATCTACACGTATTTAGAATGTCTACTTCTCTGTACAGGAGCAATGGCTAATATCCAACTATCCCAGGCAACAGTGCTCCTCTTGGCTATCAGTTTGAGGTAAGGGTTTAACCGTCTTTGGATAATATTATCCTATACTCACAGGACTGGAGTATGACCTGCTCGTCCGAGCGTTGTTGGGTAGCTTAGAGGCATCAAGAGAATCTACGTTTTCTCAAGAAAAATTTAACTGAGTTACGAGTTGGGGCCTATAGAATCAGAGAAGTCCAGCAGCCTGCTAAATCTTTTTGAAACTTAATTTGAAGGCATTCAATCATCCTGAAGTTGCCCTGCATAGGTCACTGTAATCGTGCTGCAGCACAACTGGTAACTCCCCAGGCCCTTGTGAAGCAGCTCCGTATGTGCATCTTTTGTGTACTCACTCTGTGCAGTTTCTGTTCTGTGTACAAATTTCGATTATTTACTTATTAAATATTTTGCCGACCACAAATACAAAGAATATTTGACGCATGCGCAGACAACTAGTACCAGGTTCGCTTAACCGTTATAAAAGCGAAAACTCGGCCTGGGATCGAGGCTATAGTCCCTTCCTTGTGTTTGATGCACATGCAGACAGCTATATATAGAGACAGCTAGCCTATATGCATGTGATCTGAGCAAGAGAAAGTTGCACTGGCTTGCAGAGTTGCAGTACGAGGTGGCCACGCCTATGCATCTAGGCAAGTGCATCGTTTGTTTCTTTATTGCCTTATAGCGCCCCCGGGGGAGCCCAACCCACATCCGTTACAGACATATTTATATATATATCCACGTGGGCCAGAATCAGGTAGCACGATTATTCGCCTCACTTCCCGCTCGGCAATAAAGAAGATGGTTGATCTGCAATGAGTCCAAGTTCACAAGGGCTGCTGCATGCATGGCAGTGTATGTATACATGCATGCATCTTTAATTGCAGGCTTGCAGCTCTTTTCTGACTCTTGTATACTATAGCTAACAAACAGCTAGCACTTTACAGTTTAGGCCACTGTTAGTTGCATACTTGTTTCAGATGAGAATACTAGCTCGACCCCGATGAGGGAGGGAGGCTTTCATTACCCATTATCCCATTATTTGATGACGTCATATCCTGTTTTTTTAACTGACGAAAATACACAAGAGGATGGAGTCTGAACAATAATTATATAAAAATAGTTAAATTTTTTTACGCACTGGATTTTTGGTGCACAATGCAACTTGCAACATGGCACATGGTAAAATAATGCAATGTCGGCCAAAAAAGGACTTTGACCTCAAATAATGGCTGACATCAGCAATAATGACTTAATTGAGGAGGTGAGAAAAACCGGGGAGGGGAGATTGATCTGAAACAAGTATGCAAATAACAGTGGCCTTAGTACAAACTCATAAGTTGGATAGAAAGTTTGTGCGAACAAATAATGCGACTGCAACAGCATTCGATGTGAGTCAAACTAGCCAAAACTCAAGAAAGGAGTTTAGTTTACAAATCCATGAATCAAAATCCAAGAAAACATGGCCAGAAGCCTATAATACTATGTAGAAGCTGTTATAGATTTTGTCATATTTGCAACCGTTGAGCAATTATAACTATACAGCTGGAATTGACAGACACACACATGCATGCATGCACATACATGCATGCACAGTCAGTTTTACAGTATCCCTCGTGCAGCTACGCCTCGAGGCATAATTTAGCTATTGAGTAGGCTCAAACTCTTCACTGATTTCTGGGTGCATACATGGGCGTATTATATAGAGTCATATATAATACGTATTTTCATGAGGGACGGTATGGGTCACATGAACCTATAATCCAGCTCACCTCTAACAGCCCATAATTCATATTCACGATTGGTTGTATAGGCGTATATATACGGTTATTATCAGCCAACAAATTCCTGGCTCAGTAAGTTAGAAAGTGCCTTATATAGCGGGTAATTTCCGTGGGGCAAAATATTCGTGGTTTTCGTGGTTGAAGGTCTGACCACGAATATTTTACCCACGAATGAAGCGACCTTGCCTACCTTTACCTGTAGTGCAAGCAGCAACCACGAAAATATTACCCACAAAATGTCTCAATATTGCTGAATCACAAATATTTTGTCCCCTGAAAATTACCCGTTATACGGTATACATGTAATTGACCAAGCATTTTTCTGTCGGCCTAGCTAGTCTAATTGAGGGTCGAGGTTACTACATAGAACATAATTAGTTATAGAATCTTGACCGGGTTCTGCATTGTATGCATGTATATATATATAGCTCTATAGATATGTCTATATTTTTTTGTCGGATTTATCGTTACACCAAGCGAGCAACTCTATTCCTGTGCGCACACAGGGTAACCCATAATTCAGTATAATGCATATATAATTATTATAGACTATAGATATAAAGTTTAATGCATCAAACACAATTTATTTAGCTATATACACCTACTATGGCATGCATGCATGCATGTTTGGTAAATTATACTTAGAGCTCACCTATAATCAGTGGATGCCATTTCACAAAGAGACTGAAGATAAAACTATTACACTGATCAACAGCCACGACTGCATGTGCTCTCAGAGATTTAGAATCTTGCATGCAAGACTATAATGTAATGCTCATCGGATGTAGCCTCGATTCCAGGCCGCATTAAACATCGGCCTGGAATCGAGGCTACATCATGCAGTACACGTAGCCAACTCACCTGATCTTAACTAAGGTCATAAAATTAATTTTATAGAGATCCTTAAAAGCATGCCTGCATGCAGTTTACTAGATCTATAGTAAATTGTGATCGGTATAATTATACATGTACTTGCATGCATGGTAGTATATATATATAATTATGGCTACTAAGTCAGAGAGAATCGTATGTGACGACAACGGTTGCCACAAAGCAACTCGAGTAACTAAAACTTTGGAATCTTTTCGCTCGACTCCAAACTCAATTGTCGCCATTGATTTTGGAACAACGCATTGTTCTGTATCGAGTCTACTTGAAATTAAGACGCACCCCAACATTTCTGCATTGAAGCCATCGCTACTGAAACTTGATAATGAAGACCGAAAGCGAGTTCCTTCTTGTATTCTTTTTGATAATTCTGGAAAAATGAAATCCTTCGGAAAAAAAGCTAGAGATCAATATGCAAAACTTCCGAAAACAGAGATACCAGGTTATACCTTCTTTGAACATGTTAAGAAAGAAGTCCAAAGAACGGAAGTAAGTCTCAGCATGCATGCAAGGTATAATAATATTGTTATGTGAGGTAAAATAGCAAAGGAAAGCTCCTGATTATACAGTTATCAATCATGATGATGACATGCACACACACACACACACACACAACATTCTAGAATGTGGATAGGAACCACAAGATTCAAGCAATGAATGGAAAACAGTACTTCCTCATCGATGTAATTGCGCACATTCTATACTACCTAAAGGAAAAAACTCTCAAAGAGTTTCGGGACTCTAGGCTTTACAACAGCCCTCTAAAAGCTCCAGACATCGACTGGGTTATCACTGTTCCTGCCATCTGGAAAGCAAGAGGAAAGAGAATGATGCGGGAGGCTGGATACATGGTAAAATATCCACACTCGCATTATACTAATAATTATAGCTTATACTGATAAATTATGCTCGGAATAATTTTAGCATAAATAGCTAGGTGTCTAAGAATAATTGGCATGCATCAATGTCCATTTTTGCATGGTAAATATCATTACATTAAGTTTTGCATAACCATAATTATTCACATGGCAAACAAATGGCTGAAGGTGAATATTATGGATCAGCAAAACAACGCTGCATATAGTATAATTTATGTGTCTTGTGTCAGTTGTGTGCTGTGTTTACGCCTGTGCTAAATATTCATCACTATTATTCATTCTCACTTGATCAGCCTATTATTCAACTTCATCAGCCTAAGTCATTACTTTTTAATTTCAGCAGCGAAATGACACAAAAATGTGGTTTCAATTAACATTGTGGACTAACAATCATATCAAATTAGATTTACTGCCATGTAAATATGGGCGTGTTCTGAGCCATTGCACTTGATGTGCTTGATGTGCAACTCAATTAAACTATTTTCACAGTGCCTATTATTCAAAAAAGACCGCCTATATTACTCAAAAAATTATTCTGGAATATGTGGCACAGGCCTATAGCTGTGTTTATGTCTAGTCTTAATTTTGTCTATAATTTATTTTTTATGAAAAGCATATAGGGCCTACTATTAATTTATTAGTAACTGACTTAACTAACTAATTATAATGAGTATTAATTTACAGGCTGGCTTTTGTGATCCTCACGTGACGATGGGTAATCTGGAAGAGGCAACAGGACGAGTACAACCTCCACCAAAGGAAGAATTAAATCCTGAAAAACTATCGCTTGCTCTGGAGCCCGAATCTGCAGCAATCTGGTGCAAAAAAATGATTGATATCTCTCCTGGTGGAAATGATGTCAAAAACTACCTCATTGTTGATTGCGGTGGTGGCACTGTGGATATTGCTACTCATGGAATTATCGGCGGCCACGTACACGAATTAGCACCTTCAGCAGGTAACATGAGCGGCGGAACAACCATCAATGAAAGATTTCGGGACTTTTTAAGTCATTTTGTTGATGATCCTGGCTTTGTTCAATATTTCAGTGTTTCTGATGTTGTGGAAAGATCAAGGCGGAAGTCGGAGATAAACAAAATTGTGTACACCATCTTTGAAGATCAGAAAATGTATTTTGGCAGTGCTGAAATTGAAGAAGACAGCTTTGTTGTGGAATTTTGTCCTAATTTTGCACGAAGCTTTAGTCAACTGATGGAAGGAAAATCTGTAAAAAATGTGACGATTGAAGATGAGGGAACGCAGATGAGATTGTCCCATGCAAAAATGACAGAGTTTTTTCAACCGACAATTGATAAAATTGGTAAATTGATTTGTGACCACATTCATACAAATAATTTGGCTTCTAAAATCGACACAATATTTTGGGTAGGAGGATTTGGTGAGTGCCAATATTTGAGAAATGAACTTGAAGCAGCTATCAATCGGGACTTCTGTAAAGGAGAGAAAAAAATTCGATATAGTTATCCACCGGAGCCAAAGTTAGCCATAGTAAGAGGTGCTCTAGCATTTCGGTATGATCCTAGCGTAATACAGCAACGTAAAGCTGACGCTACGTACGGTATTGCATGTAGAATACCATTTGACGAGAATAAACATCCAATAGAGTACTGCGTGGATGATGAAAATGACTGTTCTAGAAAGTGGTGTAAGCACATTTTTTCAACCTTCATTGAAAGAAACGAAAGCATTTGCACAAATGAAGTTTTCGTTGCTAACTATTCTCCAGTGCGAAGCTCACAGAGAGTAAGCAGGTTAACTTTCTACAGTGCTCCACATACGAACGTTTGGTTCACAACTGATCGTGGTGTCACTGAACTAGCCAAAATGGATATCAATATCGCTGGTTATGGTCGAGATAGGGACATCGAGGTAGTTTTCGATGTCACTCACACTGAAATACAAGTGTGCGCTCGAGACAAGCAAAGCAAAAATGAATATAAAATTGTTGTTGATTTTTTGTTTTCCGAGCAGTAAACTAAAAGCTTGCTTTCACTAACATTTAAAATACTGATATTATACTTTGGAATAATTATAGACTATCGTCAGTTTAATTTTATTCTAGTTGATTTCCTGTTTTCTCAGCATACTAACTGAGTACGAACTAAGATAAATTTTAGCACGTAAAATAGTATTTGCCACGTAACGTTTAGCTTAGTTATTGCTGATTATCATTTGATGCAACTATATAATAATTGTAGTGGGTTGTGCAGTAATACCAAGGGCGTATAATTAAAAAAGAGAGAGCATGCAACTCACTATATCTAGTACATTGGCGGATGAATAATTTTTGTGAATTTGCATGAAGTGTTTTCTGTTTGAGTGATAGGAATCAATAAAGCATGACACAAAGGATTAGCAGGGTATTCCAAGAACTGATGCATAGCCTACAAAGATGATAGTCTGATAGATCTTACTGTGTGCTAGCCTCGAGACTAGGCCGTTCGAGGCTATAACTGTGTGCAAGTAGGATTGTGCAGTGGCGCAGTCAGAACAAAAGAAGTGACACTATTCTAAAGGAGGAGAATGTGCGCTGAGCGGCGCACAGAACAAAGGCGATTACAAGGTCAGCATTGTTTGGAGAAATCATTACAATGACATCACCGCATTCTCTAGTGCTTTTACACTTCACTATACCAAAAAGGTACACAGAGGCAGGTAAGGATTATTTACTTTTTAAGGAAGCTCATGTTTAACTTTACTCACCCTATATCCATATATCCCCCTCACATGCACCCCAAATCTGGAAAGTAGGAAGGAAAGGGTAGTTAAATTACATAAATAATATAATTATAGTGTCTGACAAAATAACGTTACGATAATAGTGCATGTATGAAAAGCTATATTTCCATGGCAGGATAATAATTACACGGCACTGAGCTCTGTAGCTGCAGCACGCATATATTAGTTGTTATACTGGCTTACAATTATTACAGGCTGGCCCCGGTTGTGTAATCCTCATAATTATGACAACACTGTTAAAAATGGGATGTTAATTAATTAACACACTAAGTGTGCTCGTTGCACTACTTATAATTATTTAAATATGCAGTGCAACGAGTACACTTGGTGTGTTAATTACACCCCAAAGAAGCTACAGGACGAACACAACCTCCACTAAAGGTAATCCTAGAATCTGCAGCAATCGAGTGCAAGAAAAATATCAGCTACAACGAAAAAAGAAATTCTTGATTGTTGATGTGGTGGCGGTACAGTGGATTTTTTGCTACCCATGAAATTATTGATGATTACATCCACGAAATACACTGTCGGCAAGTAACATGAGTGGTGGAACAATCATAAATGTGATAATTGGTGATCTAGTTTTGTTTGATACCTCAGTGGGTCTAATGCTATGGAAAATGCGAAGTGGATTTCGGAAATAACCAAAATTGTATACATAAACAGAAAATGACATTTGGTAGACTTCCCCCTTCGACAGCTGCTCGCAAGACTATCAAGTTTTTTCAGCCAACTGCATACATACAAATGATTTGGTTTCTATAGCTATGATCGATGCAGTGTTTTGGGGGGAGGATTTGGTGGTTGCAAGAATTTGAGAAGCCAACTTGAAAATCGCGAGTTCAATAAAGGTGAGAGTAAAATTCTAATTGACCCATCGTTAGCTGTTTTATAGTGTAAAAGGTACTCTAGCGTTTCAATGTCATCGAAGTGTAATACAACGAAGAAAGGCCCATACTACATATTGCATGCAGAATAATAAGAGTATACATCGAAAATACGTAAATAGTGGTGTAAAACATTTTGTTGCGAAAAACGAGAGTGTTGCACCAATGAAGTTTTTGTTGTTAACTATTCTCCAGTGCGACGCTCGATCTGTCTCTCATCTCTCTCTCCTTCCTCCAAGCTGAAGACATACTCGAGATACAAACGTGTGGACGGTGTGGTACACAAGTGATTGCAGTGTCATAGAATTAGCCAAAATGGATGCTGGTGATGGTCTAGATAGAATGCTGGTGATGGTCTAGACAGAGACATCACTGACACTATAGTGTGCGCCGGAGATAAGCAAAGTTGTTGATTTCCTGTTTTCTCAGCATATAATAGTAACTGAGTACGAACTAATATATTCCCTACTAGTTTAGCCATGTTTAGTTATTGGTATTTGCATTGTATTACAACCTTTTTCACCTCACTTGAAATGTACATTTTAGAAACAAAAAAAGAAATGTACCACTAATTGACCTCAGGTATGTGTACATATAGTAATGGTCAGAGCTGGGCATGCTCACAGTAAATGAATGATTGCAAGTAATAATGGGGGAACCTGGCTGTACAAAATCCTATAATTATTTGTATCTGAGGTGGAGAATGGTATGGCAAAAGCTTTTCAATTGCTGTACCATCGGGAAGCAGCAGATAGATTGTTTGTTGCTGAAGCTACTACATGTTTGGCCCGATGGTTGTTGATAGATTTCAATTCACTGGAAATGTGTCGCTGCTTATAAAGCCAGCCCAAGGGAGCACTGTCTAGATGATCTCACAATAAATTGAAATTATTTGTGAAAAGCTGACTACCTAAAATTCAGACCCAATTGCTTCAGTAGTTCAGATTACTGGTAGATCTAAAGTGCTGCCACATTATGCTGTCTACTTAAACGCCTAGGATTCACTCGAAAGAAGGCTAAACACATCAATACAACGCTCTAAAATAGATGTAGGTCTTGCACAACCAATCATTCATTTACAATTTGAAACTGAGCATCCAGCTCTGACCATTACTATACACATACCTGAGGTCAATTAGTGGTACGTTTCTTTTTTTGTTTTTAAACTGATATTTCAAGTGAGGTGAAAAAGGTTGTATAGTGGGTTGCATGTGCTACAGTAAAATTAATAGCGATCCAAGATCTATTGTTTGAGTGATAGCCTAATAAGAATGAAAGTCAATAATGTCTGCATGACTCTAAGGATGAGCAGAGTATACTAAGAACAATAAACAAAAGACAATTGTAAATGATGCTTCTGTGTGCATCTTCTACAACAAAGGTAGGGGATTGCGCTCTGGCGCTGAGCGGCGCAATAACTAGTACATAACAAAAGAAGTGACGTATAATGGTCTAAAGGCGTGTACACAAAGGCACATAAAAAAAAAAAAAAAAAAAATCACAAGGTCAGCACAGAAGTAGGTAAGGATCATTAAACAGACAAATTAATTTTTAAGGAAGCGGCTACAATCGAAATGAATATTCTTTACACACACTATAGCATAATTATATGCCCTCCCCCCCTCACATGCACCCCAAATCTGGAAAGCAGGAAGGAACACAGGTGGTTAATATATATAGTCAAAATAATGCTACGATAATAGTGCATCATGTATGAAAAGATGGGAGGATAATGATTACAGGGCAGTTCTATAGCTGCAGCACAGCATGTAGTTGTTATAGCAGCTTACAACTTTTACAGGATGGCCCGGGTTGTGTGATCCTCATGTGACAATGGGTAAGCTGGAAGAAGCTTGCAGGACGAACACAACCTCTACTAAAGGAAGAGTTAAATCCTAGAGCTTGAATCTGCAGCAATCGAGTGCAAGCAGTGACAACGAAAAAGAAATTCTGTCTGATTGTTGATTGCTGTGGCGGTACAGTAGATATTGCTATCTGTGAAATTAAATAGCACCATCAGCAGGTAATATGGGTGGTTCAATGAAATGTCCCCTGAAATGATCCTGCATGGCTTCGTTAAATACCACCTCAGTGTGTCTGAACTGTGCTGTGGTGACTCTCCAACCATTCCCACTATGAATGTATCCAGGGCCTTCACTGGTACAATAATTGGGGAGACAGCTACATACACTTGTGATGATGGGTACCAACTGTCAGAATCATCCACAGTGACCTGTCAGGCTACTAGCCTCCTTCACCGGCCTTCATAGAAAAGAAGGCCTGCTATCGACTGCTTGCGTATGTGCAAAATTATTGGATATTTTTCCCGTAACATTTCCAGAATTCATCAGAGACTAAAAGTCATACACAGAGCTATATATAGCTATAGCTAGCTAGAGACAGAGCTGTGTAGGTTTGTTGTACAGCTATATTCTTTTACTCCGTTTAGACTATTGTCATCCACACGGTTGCAGGCTGTGAGTCATTTGTTAACATAGCAGGCTAAGGGTAGCTATCAGAGAATGCTATCCGATGGGCTAGAAACCTTCAATCGAACTTCCTTCAATCCACTTCCGTTCGTTGTGATTTCATAGTTTTACTGAGCATATATACGATGTTATCCAAAGCCCCCAGATACCGGAGGGGGATATTAGCGCATGCGCAAGCAGTCGATACCAGGCCCACTTCCCTAAGTGAAGTGGGAAGTGTGGCCTGGGATCGAGGCTATCAGGCTATATGTAGTGAAAGTTGGGATGCTATATACCAACTAGTTGTCAACCAACGTACGATTTCTACTATACTAAAAATAGAAGCAGTAATTTTATGTGCATGTGTCCCCTAGCTGTGGTGATCTTCCGACCATTCCCAATCAGTAGTGCCAATGAAAGTCCTATAGACCCATTGAATAGGTCTAGAACTTTCACCGGCACTACTGTGAAGGATCGCATTTCTGCACTGTGCATGTCAAATCGACAATAACAAAACTCAACACTTAATACAAAACACCTACATCTATATCTAGAATGTTCCACCTAGTTTCTCCAATGTGCTGTTCCTATAATATGAATACTATACTCTACTTAGTTCATTAACTACATGATTGTATAGAAGTGAGATTATGATGTTGTGGTTTCCCACCTAACTAATTACTTCCTCTAAACAACCACAATCAGTCCTTTAAACTCGTCCCTCTTTCTTCAGCGACTGATATATTCTATCGTAGCGGCCCGAGAGAGTGCATCCGCATTTCCATCCAGTACGATGTTGAATCGAAAACTGAATTGGCTGCATCAAGTATATATAGCCTAGAATTGTTTTCCTTGATTCGATCCAGCCATTCCAAAGCACGATGATCTGTCTGAATGGTGAAGGGGCGTCCTACACATGAAAGGCCTTACATGCCTGTAGCTCTTCCATGGGTACAGTTTTCGACTGAAGAAAGCCACTTGAATTATCAGACTAACAATTGAATGCACATAATTATTCATCCAACGTACACAATTAACACAAAATGTACGCATAATTGTAAAAAGATACATTATGCTCCATCAATAACCAATAATACAACCTAATACATTGTTCAAGCCATTCTGATGAATGAGTAGGCCTAGGATTAGCTTCATTTGGTCTGAGGAAAGATTCATGAAAGCCTGGAAAATTACACACAAAGTGATTTTTTACATACTGTCTATTATAATTCATTCCTTACTGTTTCATCACCAGTGAGTATCACCTCCTACTTGCTATGACTTAGATATATGGCTACTGTGTCGACTATAAGCAGAGTTTCACTATATAAGTATTCACTGTCTTTGTTTATCAACAATATTGGCAGTATACGCTAACTGGGCTGCACCCGTTCTGATGGGTGCAGCCCATGCAGCTAGCAGTACACATGCCCGTTCTTCCGGGTGTACATTTGAGAGTATTGACAAATTCATTCAACACGACACACAACTCCTCATTTTGTGTTGTACTCAGTTTATCATTTAATAGTGACCTGCTCGTCCGCGTCTTGCCTCAAATAGCTCGTCCATATAGCAGCTCGAAGGGAGAGAATCCAGTAGAAGCTGAGGTACCTCCCGGTAGGCAAAGAGGACATGCATAAGGCAGTAGCTATCCCAGTATTTCCTGAGGCACACTTCCTCCGCATGGTCTACAGCTATAGTATCTGATTGAACCGCTCCACTACCATGCATCTGTCTGCGGGTGGTAAGGGCTTGTCCTAATTGCTTTCACATGTATCATGTTGTACAGTTCCGCTAAGAGATTTGTGTGCCCTGGTCCGTTAGTATTTTGTTGGGAACTCCATCCCCCTGGTTCGGCCACATGTTCTGCATCAATGGACTTTAGATCAAATGCCTCCGGATAGTGGGTGGGGCATAGTCGCACACCACTAGAATGTACTTTTTCCCCATTCGGCTTCGTGGTAAAGATCCCACAATATCCATATGCATTCGGTTCTTCCATAAAATAGGGAGTGGTATCATTGGTGCTCTTGGTTCCTTCCGTGTTGGTATTCTTCACAAGATCTGCAAAAATCCGACACATCTTTAAAGGTTTGGGCCAATAGATTCTCTGCCTAGCTGTTTTGTTTTTCCCGAGATGTCCAGCAAGGGGTATCTGATGGGCAATCTTCGATACTGCCCTTCGACAATAGTACAAGCTGCTCAATGGGTTCTACAATGTCATCTTGTCCTGGTACGGTGGGTTCTGGACTTTCACTAGTACCACATTTGGAGATACGGCCATGCATCTATACCTGTGACAAAGGGTATCAACTGTCAGGATCAGCTACAGTGACCTGTGAGGCTAGTGGAAGTTAGAGTACTGTGCCTACTTGCTCATGTAAGATTCTTAACTCTTTCTACTATACACTATACACTATAATTATAGACGGATCAGTGTTTTCTGTTTTAATTCTGGTTTATTTGCAGCAAATTCAAATATTTGTAGAAAGATGTATTTTGAGCTGCGTTTTAAGGTTGAATGGAAAGCTTGGAGTCAGATAGAAAAACGCTATGGACAGTCTACTCTCCAAATTACAGAGAGATTCATTTTGCGTTTTATTATTAGGGCAGACACACATAATCTATAAAATTACCGTTTACCCGTTTATATTAAGCTAAATAGAAGAAATCAAGTCTTAAAAGTATATAGCTTAATTGCTGTATATTATTAGTAGCCTGCTACACTCTACATCTGTAGCATGTCTCCTGTGGTGACCCTCCGACTATTCCCAATGGGTCCAGGACTTTCATTGGCACTACATATTGGGATATGGCCACCTACACCTGTAACACTGGTTATCAACGTTCAGGATCAGCTACAGTGACTTGTCAGGCAAGTGGAAGTTGGAGTACTGCACCAACTTGCCCACGTAAGATTCTTATATCTTTCACAGTTACTATAATTATATTATAGACGGTTAATTTGTTTCACCCCAGTGTTTGTTTTTAGATTTCTGGTGGACCTGTAGCAAATTCATGTGTATTTTTAAGCTGAGTGTTAAGGTTGAATGGAAAGTTTGCAGTCAGATATAAAAACTATATAGACACTCTCTACTTTCTTTCATTAGCTGTACAAATAAATTAGCGCGGACAGAATAATTATTTAGCATTTATTATAGCAATTCACTAAAGTTAGATCTACTGTAAATACATTAAGCTAGCTAAATAGAAGCAATCAAGTCTTACAAGTGTACCTTAATTGCTACTTTTATGTCTCTAAATCTGTAGCTGTCTCCTGTGGTGACCCTCTACCAATCCCCAATGGGTCCAGGACCTTCACTGGTACGACATTTCAGTGGGGATATGGCCACCTACACTTGTAACACTGGTTACCAACATTCAGGATCATCCACTGTGACTTGTTAGGTTACCAACTTGCCCATGTAAGATTTGTAGTTCTTACCTATCGCATAAGACAGAATGTATAATCAGACAGCTGCCAGATGAGAACGTATGTGTGGAACAAGCTGATTTTTCACAGGTCTACCTATGAACAACTTAGCTAACCTCCAAAATTAATAAAACCCAATTCTAAAATTAATATGCATGATAATTATTAGCCTCGTTTCCAGCCTCGTTGTTTCTAGCTAGGCCGCCAACTAGGCCTGGTATTGATTGTATCTGCATGGGCGTGATTAGGAACCAAAAAACAAAAGCAGAGAGATTTGCAAAAACAACACACCTGTCGACAAGGGCCGGTAGTGTTGATCCTACCTACTAGCTTGTAGTCCATCACAAAGGGCAGTGATTGATAGCAAGAGACATGCCATGCCATACTCTGTGCATGAAGCCGAGATATTTCAGCCATCATTCATTTTCAAATGGCTAAAAATGATGAGCAGCTGATTTCAAATTCAAGTTTATCTACTTTGAGTTTTGAAAGCTTAACTTTATCCTAGCTATGAGGCAGAATACAGGTGTGAAGTAACTCTCTCCTCATCCCAACTGCCAAATGACGTACTAGTTACAAGTGGAAGTTATGAGCTCACTTTTGACAGGGTAATAATACCATTGATTTGTATGAGGGGGATAATTGGACCCAAAAAATGAGGAACTGGTTCTCGTAGAATTACATGTGGTTTCACACTTGAACACCCATACACCAGATACGATTGATTTCACTACTATTATTGTGGGCGCTGCCATGGCGACTGTCATTGTGTTGCTGGTTGTTGTCTTTGTTGTTGTGATTGCCTTCAAGAAGTATCAAAGCAAAATTCGTGATTCTATGTAGGTACAGATATAATTATTATATGGAATGCCATTGGGTGGAATATCAGTCAGGATCGTTCATTTGCAGTGACCTGTCAGGCTATAATTATAGGTAGCGGAAGGTCATTTACCATTATTTTGACCATTTAAGTGTGTGGTTTCTCATAGAGTCACTCACTCAACAACAACACTATTAACCTGACCACTATAAATTCTACATAGCTTATTTGGATAATGGTCATTCACATGGCTAAATTAAGGCCCTTGACCACAATCTACTACCGGGACAATAAACAGCTTGTGTCACGAAATGCCATGCCTTAAAAACCCTTTGCTGCATATAGAAACCAGCATAGAACCACTTGCTGCGTAGATGTGAAAAAAATAATTCGGTATACATTTTGTTCTGTTTTTGGTGGCTGGAAATGAAATAGTAACTGCATCGAAACCATGCATGCATGCATATGCTGTCTAGTAAATTTCCCACAGGAATCATTAATGTCTCGTTGAATGTGTCACTATAAAAGCAATGATTTGATAGTTTGGGTGGGAGGTGGGAATCTTTACCGAAAGGTCAACTTACTGCAATAAAAAAATTATGCCATGTATTGGCACTTGCTATTCCTTTGATCTCAGAGGTCAAAAGGCAACAATATCCATTACTGAAATGAAATTTCATGATGACGTTTGTGGTCTTTGTTTTCGAAGTTTGAGGCCAATCAGCGAAAACTGCAAACATTTTATGCCTCGAAAATATCCCGCTATTATAGCTTAGTTGTATATCAATATCTATGGATTACTGAAATTATTTTATTCCGCCGGCAACACATGAATGTTCAATTCGGTATGTGATCAATTTTCGTGACGAATGTTCGTTGTCTTTGTATGTTGAAAGGTTTGCCTGTAAATGCATGTATGTTTATCTACCATAAGTACTAATTATGCAAAAGCAACTATAATTATATAGCTACATATACATCCAGTTAAGTGGGTTAAAGCTAAAAAAGCAATTACCTTACATGATTCCCAGTTTGGCACTGAATTGAGTTATAAAATGGCGTACTACATGAACCAAGCCAGAGCACTCTTGATCTTTTTTCTCTGGCACTGCATCGTTGAAGGTATGGGTGAAAATTCTAACTCTATAGACTGCTTTCCCCTTTTCTGTCAATTTTCTGTGGTAAACAGTTGGGGTATTAGAGAGACTCTATGACGGTGACCATTGGGATATCGTTTATATATAGTCCGGCCCCCTAAATATTCTACTCTCACTTCTATTCCATTCTGATTATCACGTGATATTTAGCGGACGGGCATGTGGATTTGGATTAATTAATGTATATACGATTTCAGTGCGAGCTGTTGTTTTATGCTTTAATTCTTCTCTTGTTGGAATATGTAGCGTGGAAAATTGCTAAAACACAATGTGAAGTCAAGCTGTGTACAATTCTTAAGATGATAGAAACATGAAAATAATAGTGAAGAATCAGCAGCGTAAGAATGTGGCCGAATTATGCTAAGTATAATAGTATGCTAAAAGAACTGAATGCACAACCTAGTATAATTATATAGACATAACTCCTGCTGGACCCAAGTGCAATAAATATTGTTGATGAAAAACAACTGTCTTCCCCAATTAGTGGGAGCATGCAGTAAGATAGTTGAGTGATTAGGTTTTATTGGCTAGTAAAGTTGAAGGAAGACCGATCTATTAGTTGGGTATGCTCATATTACTCAATGCAACATGTTATACACATTACAATACCATTACGTGTGCAATGGTCCAACAGTTATTGCTGACTTGAATGCTCATGCAATACAATAACATCCTTTGAGCTATGGATAACATGTAATTTGTTAATGTCCGTTGTTGTATTTACTGCTGCTGTGATTGGCACTATATATATAGATGTTATGATAAATCTAAGTTATCACTCAGGGGAGTTCCGTACCATCCTTGTCACATGCACAATAGATTGAGTGGATCTGTTACAATATAGCTATTTTTACGGGTGTGTAACAAATTTCTATTTTGGTACTAATCTGATGATGGTAATTTTCTATTGTTTATGAATTGCGTAAAATACCAAATTCAAATTCCTCTAGAAACAAGGTATTCTAAACAATAATTATAGAGGTGTGCACATAATTTACATAATTATAGTCTGTGCAGACTGTGAACAACAGTGCTCATTTTAATATAGATGAGTTCATTGCATGCATGTGCCATGGTGTAGTATAGATCTATAATCCTGGTGAAAACTTTTGTTTTAGTTATATATATATAATCAGGTAGATCTACTGTTTCAACAAGATCTCTAAACTGCATCTATGGAACCAAATAAATATTCATGTTTCTTCTCTGCATTGTTGAAGGTGTCAATCAGTAGCCAGTCTGTTTTTAATAATGGCAATTACCGTTCATCTATACATTTTATGTCCAGTTTTAGGTCCTCCTACATTCAGCTGCATAACACCGCCTACTATTCAAAATGGCTACGTCTCTTCAAGTACGTCCTTCTCAGCAACGTACAGCTGCAACACAGGGTACCGACTGTCAGGATTCCGCACAGCAATTTGTGAAATGGAAGAATTTGATTTATTTTACTGGGACTCTATACCCACATGTATAATAGGTAAGTATGGATGCTACAATTAATTGTGGTGTATATAAATTATGTAAATAATAGTGGATTGTGGTCCCTCTCCCTCTATTTCCAATGGGTCACCTGGTACTCCAACAAAGACAACATTTGGAGGGACAGGGACGTACAGCTGTAATACTGGTTACGTACTGTCAGGATCATCCACTGTTACATGTCAAGCCAGTGGAAGTTGGAGCACTATACCAACTTGTCAACGTAAGATTTGTAACTCCTGCTATCACACCATAGATAGAGTTGAGAGGGATTGGCAATGGAAGTGGTTCACGTGATGCTTCTAAAATGGATTAGTCTATGTGTAGCTCAGAAATAATCCGTGTTTCGCTTTCTACCCCGGGAAACTTATTGAGCCCTATGACCATGCGTCTCTCTAAACACTTAAACAAGTGCCCCCTGATAGTGAGTATAATTTGGAAATGAATCCTGATTGTCGTAAAGTAGCTACAGGGCCAAGCCAACTTAATTACATGCATCACAGAATGCAGCGAGTCTCTTTTTGAAAATCTAAAAAATCCCACAACCACCCACTTCATACCCTTATAAGGCTTATTTGTGACCACAAATTACCAGTGGTTTGGGAAGCCTAACAATTTCTCAAAACACCCACTTTCCCTTCATTTTTAATGAGTTCACGATTATACCTTATTATAAACTGGTACTAATTTTAGCGAATTTGTAATTAACGCTAAATTAAGTACGCGCTATAATAATAACGCAATTGAATCTCATTAAAAAAAAGTAAATACATTTGTTTTTCTTTTTTTCTAATGTACTTTTGTATAATGTAATGTACTTTTGAGAGTATGCTAAGCAAGCTAGCCCTTTTTTTCATCTGTATCTGACTCCAAACTTTCCATTTAATTTAAAAACTCGTACTTTACATTTTTTACTAATACTGTGGTAATGTATTTGCTACAAATCCGCCAAAAATAGTATCCTAAAAACAGAGAAAAATCTGAAAATGCTAAAATTACCCGTAATAATAAGGTATATATTACAGGCCTGGCTGGTCTATAAATTGCTAATGAAAGTCCGTGAAACATGTTATAAGTTGGCTTGGCCTATATAATTATATTTAGCTAGTCTAACACAGAGCGATTTTTCATGCTTTTGTTAATTTATTAACACAATTTGCAGTTGCATAAAAAGCATAAATAATGAGACTTGTATGAGTGATGATTATCATTAATGTTATTCCATCAGCATTGTTCGATTGTATCTCAATTGGCTGCATGTGCATGGTTACAAGAGTATAAATTATGTACTTTAATTGTGACGTAGGTCTGGCAGAATGCGACGTGTGCATGTACAGTCTATTTGAGGACTCTTTTTCTAATAGAGTATTATTATACTCTTCCTAATGAACTCTCTATTTAATAAAAATGTGTTAATCGCTCATTGCAGCCATCTGTGGATCCCCTCCTTCTATCTCAAATGGATCTCCTGGCACACCCACTAGCATCATACAAGGAGGGACTGTGATGTACAGTTGTAACTCTGGCTATCAACTGTCGGGATTAGCTACTGTGGTCTGTCAAGATAGCAGAAATTGGAGCCCGAGGCCAAATTGTTTAGGTATATCTACGTTACATGCTCATTATGTGTATGCATTCTGCTGTAAGCTATAATAACTGTACACTTCTGTCATCGTAATCACAGCTATGTATAGGATAGACTACACCTAAGAGTAGAATATGCGTCTATGTAACCTCCGCGGTTGCGGTTAGCCCGAGGCGCAAAGCCGAGGGAATCTAACCGTAACCAAGGCGGTTACTAAGACGCATATTCTACAAGTGGGTGTGGTCTATCTAACTTGGACTTCATTGCGCATGCGCGAGGCGTGGTTATAAAAAGCCAGGTTTGGTGCGTAGCAACAGAAATTGAATTTGTGCGAGCTGGAGAGCTGTGAGAGACACCAGTTGACAGAAAAAGATAAGAAGACGGCTTCAAAACAATGAAAAAACTTAGTAAAGCTTGTGAAACGCTTCTTGAAGATACTGGAAAGAACAGACAAGTAAAAAGAACCTAAAACTATGCTAGAACTGACTGTAACACTACAAGAAGAAGAATGAAGCTCTGTGGTGGAGTGGAGGGGGTATAGAGCAGACTGGACCGGCATGGAACCTTAAAAAACTCAATAGAAAGTGTCAAGCGACTGCTAAAGTGTTTTTGATGCTTCCTGGCCCCCCTTGCCCATGCCCAACTGGAAAAAGCAATACAAAGCAACAGTGGACATGGAAAGAATGGATATTGACTGAACAAACTATTGCATTCTGTGTTTTTATAATGTTTTTGTCATCTTCTTGTCACTTTCACTAAAAATTTCATTTCAACTTTTGAGAACTTCCTGCAAATTATTTGTCACTTCCTGTAGAATATGTGTCCATTTCCTGTAGAATATGTGTCCACTTCCTGTAGAATATGCGCCCATTTCCTGTAGAATAAGTACCTTCTTGTAGATTATGCTTCCATGTAATCTACTGTTTTTAGCCAATCAGATCAATTACAGATGATGTAATGTAGTCTAATTGTGGCTCCCCACCATCAATTTCCAACGGGTCACCTGGTACACCAACAAGCACAGTAGCAGGAGGAACAGTGACATACACCTGTAACAATGGCTACCAACGTTTAGGATCCGCTACAGTGACCTGTCAGGCTAGTGTAAGTTGGAGTACTACACCAATATGCTTAGGTATCAAGAGTTCATTAGGAAGAGTATGCAACTCCACTTAAAACCCCAGTACATGTAGGCGTTCTGTCCAACCTACGTCACAACCATAAACTGCATGTGAATTAGGAAATTTTCAATGCATGCATGAGTGATGATTATCATTAATGTTATTATGCCTCGGTGCGCATGCGCAAGCAAGGTATAGGTATACGGTATACGGGCATAGTGTGTTTGTGTGTCTGTGTGTGTGTGTGTGTGTGTGTGTAGACTGTTTCAGCTGCTCACAAGGATCAATGAAGTGAAAGTAAGAGTTTCTATAGGCTTCTAGTCATGTTTTCTTGGCTTGGTATTTGTGGATTTGCAAAATAAAGCTTCGTTCTCGAGTTATGGCTAGTTTTACTTACTTGGAATGCACATTGCAGCTTTTCAGAAGAGTCCATAGCAAAACTTGTTCACCGAGTGTTGCTACTCTACTTAGTAGTTAGCTCTGCACTAGAACGTTAGCTATTGATAGCAGCTGCAAGAGTGAGAAGAGAGCTGCAAGGCTCTGCTGACGTACTTGCAGCCACCATTAGACTTGAACTTTTGGTGTCGATCGTTATTAACAACAATCATCGTCGATCATTACTCACTCTTTGAGTTTCCCTGTGGATTCTACATGCAGCAAAATTAAAAATGTTCATCATGATAATTATAATTATAATCAATGTGTGTATAAAAGCTAGCTATAGTAGCTTTATGTTATGTAGCTTTGGCACCTCCACCGAGGCATCAGCACCCGCAGTACTTTCATTCCATCAGCATTGTTCAATTGTATCTCAATTGGCTGCATGTGCATGGTTACAAGAGTATAAATTATGTACTTTAATTGTGACGTAGGTCTGGCAGAATGCGACCTGTGCATGTACAGTCTATTTGAGTACTCTTTCTAATAGAGTATTAGCCTCGACCCCAGGCCGATCTGTCTCCAATTGAACGCTAGGTCGCCTACAACTTCTCTCTATTAAAAAAAATCGGCCTGGAAGAACCGAGGCTAATAGAGTATATACTCTTCCTAATGAACTCTCTGTTTAATAAAAATGTGTTAATCACTCATTGCAGCTGTTTGTGGATCCCCTCCTTCTATCTCAAATGGATCTCCTGGCACACCCACTAGTATCATACAAGGAGGGACTGTGGTGTACAGCTGTAACTCTGGCTATCAACTGTCGGGATCAGCTACTGTTGTCTGTCAAGATAGCGGAAATTGGAGCCCGAGGCCAAATTGTTTAGGTATATCTACGTTACATGCTCATTATGTGTATGCATTCTGCTGTAAGCTATAATAACTGTACACTTCTTTCATCGTAATCACAGCTATTTGTGGCTCCCCACCATCAATTTCCAACGGGTCACCTGGTATACCAACAAGCACAGTAGCAGGAGGAACAGTGACATACACCTGTAACAATGGCTACCAACTGTCCGGATCACCCACAGTGACCTGTCAGGCTAATGGAAGTTGGACTGCAAGACCAAGTTGCTCACGTAAGATTCTTAAATGCACCAAAATCACCAAATTGTGCACGTTAATGATTTTAATACTTTTATAGTTATATGCATGAGCTAGTGTGTACGTGCATAATTCTGTAGCTATCTCTTGTGGCAACCCTCCGACCATTCCCAATGGGTCCAGGACTTTCACTGGCACCACATTTGGAGATACGGCCATCTACACCTGTAACACTGGGTACCAACTGTCAGGAGCAGCTACAATGATCTGTCAGGCTAGTGGAAGTTGGAGTACTGCACCGACTTGCCCACATAATAATTCTATACAAAATTAATGATCTGATCTCATGTGTATATATAATTATGTCTGTACATCTGTATAGCTATCCCCTGTGGTAGCCCTCCGACCATTCCCAATGGGTCCAGGACCTTTACTGGTACGATATTTGAGGATACGGCCACATACACCTGTGACGATGGCTATCAACTGTCAGGATCATCTACAGTGACCTGTCAAGCTAGTGGAAGTTGGAGTGCAAGACCAACTTGCCCACGTATATATACTAAATAATAGAAGCAATCAAACCTTATATACAAGTGGCCTGATTTCATGTGTATGTCTCTACATCCGTAGCTGTCTCCTGTGGCAACCCTCCCATTATTCTCAATGGGTCCAGGACTTTCACTGATACAACAATTGGGGAGACGGCCACCTACATCTGTGACAATGGCTATCAACGTTCAGGATCAGCTGCAGTAATGTGCCAGGCTAGCGGAAGTTGGAGTACAATACCAAGCTGTAATGGTGAGCAGTATATATTATCTTAAGTAGAGCTGGTACGAATCAAAGACCCATGCAATCATCTTGCTTGTTTGTTATTGAAAGTTCAGTTTTCAATTGACACATTCATAGTACATCGCGTAATAACTTTTCTGAGAAGAATAACAAACATGATCCTTGATCTGTATAACAGCTGTCTCCTGTGCAACCCTCCAACCTTTATTTTGGACATCCACTGGTATATTCCGTAGTTAACCGTCGAACCGGCCACTTGTTTTGATAGCTTCATTTAGGCTAAACAAGGGGTGGGCGGATATTTTATTATGTGGCTACTGAACCGTGCAAGCGCCCATCCAAGAGAATTATGTTGGTACTTTCTGTGAAAACTACACAGCTCCATCTTCTTTACAGTGACAATGGGCGGTTTGACTTTTAACTAAGGTACATCCTTTGGAGAAATCGCCACCTACTTCTGTAACACAGTGTTCCAGGCGTAGGTGGCAGTTTCTGAGTATTCCAAGTGTCAGGTGACATGTCAAGCTAGTGGAAGTTGGAGTAGTAAGACCAAGTTGTATTGGTTGTAATGATATAGAGTTTTCTTGCTTTAAAACTATGTTGATTCCTCAGCTTCACAAGCTTTCTATAAACAGCTATAGTTTTCAGTTCATCACTTTTATGTACATCTATACATCTATACATCTTTATTGTAAATTCCATTTAGTTTTTGTTTCGACTTGTATCATACATAATAAAATACATGCATGCAATTGCTTTTTGCACATCTGTTACATTAGCTCCTCAGCCTGGCTCTTGTGACAATCCTCCGACCATTCCCAATGGATTCAGGACTTTCGTTGGTACATCATTTGGAGAGTCGGCATTTTACACCTGTAACAGTGGATATCAACGTTTAGGATCAGCTACAGTGACCTGTCAGGCTAGTGGAAGTTGGAGTACTAGACCAACTTGTAAAGGTGTGTATGTATAGCTCATAGTTCTGTCAGTTGCTATTAATTTCAATGCAGCAATTTGTCCTCCTCTCACTCTTGTGAATGGAGTGGTTGCTTACCTTCCAAGCAGTTCCGTCATACTAGAAGGAACAGTAGCTCAACACAGCTGTAACACTGGCTACCGTCTCTCTGGAAACGGTACGAGACTCTGCAGCAATAATAATGGCACTGCTGGTGTTTGGAGTTTGCCAAATTTATCATGTAGAGGTGAGAATACGAAATAGCAACTGTGTTACACATGCACATAAGAACACCTGAATTAATTCGTTGATTAATTTCACAATTATGAACTTTAGGTATCATAATTCAACTCCGTTTTGGTGGTGTACGTAATTGCAGTCAGTACATTGCCTCTGAAATGGTTCAGAAAACTGATGACATCACTGCCACACTTGTGCAAGGTGTCATTGCTTCTTGTAATTGTCGTTTAAACTCAACTTTCTTGTTTAACGCGTTTCTGAAATGCTTTGCTGATTCTTCACAACATGTGACATACAGAGCAACATTGTTGAGCTCAAGTGATCTGTCCACATCAAAAGTGCTTGAGTATAATTATAGAGAAATGGATTCATTCCACTTCAAGTGTGATTATTCAGAATCTTAATCTTAACCTCAATTCAACTTGTCCAACAGTTATTGCTGACTTCGATAGCTTGGAATGCCCAGTACAAGACCCTTTGTCCGTTTTGGATAACATTGCTGTTATTACAAGCTCTGTAATGGCTATTGTTATTTTTATGTTCGTTCTGTTTGTTGTTTTTGTTCTCATCAAGAGACGTCGAAGCAAAACTGCCAATAACCGGGACTCTTTAGAAACGACAAGGTATTTCATAACATAGTAATAATTATACACAGAGCTTTAAAACAATGAACATTCATTTTTGTTCTAAAATGCAGCAGTAACAGAAATCTGAACACTACCGGAACTAATTTCCCAACCATCCCTCGCCCCCATGTGGGTATCCCCTCACTCTCTACGGAGTATTAAGTGCCTGAGGCAACAGCATACCCAGAGTATGATGAGGTAGGACCTCCTGTGGTGAAGGATGGCAAGAATCAGTACAGCTTTGACGTGGATCCTTGTCCTGCGTACGGACAAACGACTTTGAAGAAAAGATCACCTTGACCTCAACTAAAATGGAACCCCAGTATAGTGACTATAATTGTTTTGTTAGACTAAAAATAATAATTATGCTTGACAATGTATTAACATTTATATATAGCGCTTATACAGTGCCATGACTGTAATGTAGATTAATTAGTGCACTTGTTTTTATTGTGTGAAATGCTGTCAGTATGTAGTTTGATAATACGTTGCTGCAAATTAATGTATATTTGGTGGCCAAAAGTTAGGCCGAAGAGGTATCAAAAATTAATGAGGGGTGAGGCTTTGTTTTCTCCTTTTTTAATTCCCCTTGATAAAACAAAAAAAGAAAGTAATTGTACATCAAATCGATGGCTAATAAATAGTTTGAAACACTCTTAGTGTAGCTTATCAATATTTGTCCGTCTCTAAAAATCAGACGCTCACAAAATAATCTGCAATGCAAACTTTTACTTTTGTGCGCCACAATGAAGGCCTGCAGCTATAAATTATACTGAAAGAGGTTTGATGATAATCTGGAATGTCTGCCGTTTATTGTTAATGAAAGTAAAGTTTCTGGTCAACCTCCGCCTTATTGATTTCATTGCCTCATCAATTATTTGTTATGACGTCATTCACTGACTAGCGATCTACCTCATGTACTACTTGTGGTGTATACGTCTTTGACATGAGTCCTTTGTCCTGCATACGGGCAGACGCTGAAGACTTGATCATGACACACACCTCAAATAAAATGGAACAATGACTGAATCACACTATTGTGACTAAGATGTAAATACTCACTAGATGCACATTCTTACATAGTCTGTTGTGCCGTTCAATCAAGCTCCTATTGGTATGTACTGGTATCGTTCTTATATACTTCCCTCCTATAGCACGTGCATGTCTTTGGATTTCAAATTCAAATTCACAACTATAAGACTGTGATCATTCAGAATCTTCATTTCAACCTCAATGCATGCAACCTGTCCTGTCCAACTAGATCTACATGCAGTTATTGCTGACTTTAATAGTCTGAAATGTTCAGTACAACAACCTCCTTCATTAGCTATGGATAACACTAGCTGCTGTTAGTATGGGATCTGTGAAAGCTACATGCATGCAATTATAGGTTTATTATGTACTGCTGGTTGACACTGTGGTAAATCTAAGCATGCAACATTCCTATCATGCACTCAGGGGAGTTCTGTTAATTAATCATCCTTGTCACACCCGACAAATATGCTGGTATAGATTTACCTGCAATATCCCAGAAAAATTTTTCGTGCAAGGTAAATCGTGCTTATTATTATGGTCTATTTTTTGGGTACTTGTTTACTATTGTTGTGGTTGCTTCCAAAACACATCAAACACAAAATTCCTCTAGAAACAAGGTATTCTAAACAATAAACAAATCTAGAGGTTGTGCGCAGAAATTAATCACATAGTCAAATAGTCACTTCGTTGAAAATAATTATTGGTTGGAACTAAACTCCTAGCCTCCTTCACAGGCCCTCCTTTTTCTGTTCTTTGTCACAGGAGGTCAACATAAATATTACGGCAGGAATTGGAGGAACAAAAAAAGAAATAAGAAAAAAGGAAGCTGTGACAAAGAACAGAAAGCAAGGCCTGCAAATTACTAAACTCCACTGACCTTCTTGTCTACGAAACACTTTGCTGAGTCGTTCCGCTTTGACTGTGATCATTCAGAATCTTCGTCTCAACCGGGATGCAACCTGTCCAACAGTTATTGCTGACTGGAATACCCTGTACAACAACCTCTTTTGTCAGCCAAGAAAAACACTGCTGTTATTATGGGATTTGTAATTGCTACAATTATTGTTATTTAGTTGCCCGTTGTTTTATTTTATTGCTGTAGTTATCAATAGATCTATCTCTTACATGGTAAAAGCAAAATTTCCATCACTCGAAGTCCATTCGTATCACCAATCCACGTCGGAGGTAGGTTCCACCTGGACTTCAATACTGAGTCCATTTTAATCATGTATGCATGAACCATCCCTGTCACACAATCTAGTCAGTCAATCCATGGATATAATACCGTCCGGTACGCATTTAAATCTATTACGGGTGTGATAAACTTTGTGGTACTGAACAGATGATTGATACTGTTGTGATTGCTGCCAAAACACATTACAAAACAAAATTCCTCTAGAAACAAGGTATTCTAAACAATAAACAAATCTATATACATGGTTTCCACATACAACTAGTGAATAAATCATGTACATGTGTATATATAGGTGCTCATTTGTACTACAGTAGATCTGAATTGTATATGGTTTAGCCTATAATAATAGTCAAGGGTTTCAGTTACAATCAAGTATAGATCCGTTACTGTTTCTAAAATGATTTACTGCATGTACCAAGCGAACAAAGCCTTCATCTTTCTTCTCTGTATTGTTGAAGGTATCATATCAGTGTAGCTATAATATTAATCTAGCCAGTCTATTTCAATGACAATTATCGATCGTTTATGCACCACATGTCCAGTTTTAGGTCCTTCTCCATCCAGCTGCTCAACACCACCTGCTATTGAAAATGGCTTTGTCTCTTCAACTATGTCCTATTCAGCAACGTACAGATGGTGTGCCCCAAGGTTCGGTTTTGGGTCCACTATTGTTCATTACGTACATAAACCAAGTCACAGATGTTATTTCTCAAGACAGTAAGCTAAATATGTTTGCTGATGACATGGCCTTATATAGAGTTATCACATCTACTAATGACTACGTGAATCTTCAAAAGGACATTTCTAAAGTCTCAAATTTTTTGAACACTAAATTATTAGAATTTAATCTTGGCAAGTGTAAGTTTATGTCCGTTTCTAAGAAAACATCGCGCTCATTGAAGGCTCCAACTCTACTTCTAAATGGTTATGTACTGCAGCAGGTTTCTAACTACAAGTATTTAGGAATTACCATATCGGCTGACTTGAGCTGGCACACTCACATCAATACGATTTGTAATAAAACAAGGAAGTTGATAGGTCTCCTACATCGCAGGTTCTCTGAGAATTCTTCTCCAACAACACTGTTAAAGTTGTATACATCGTTCGTGAGACCACATCTGGAATACGCATCCTCTGTATGGAACCCATTTCACAAGTGTGAAATAAACAATTTAGAAAAAGTCCAGAGATTTGCTATGAGAGTCTGTCTGAAGAAATGGAATTTGAAAAGTGAAGAATTACTCACCTTGACCAGGCTTCCTTCTCTGCAGCTGAGGCGCCTTGCTGCGGTGCTTTGCCACCTTTTCAAAATACTACACAATCTAACTGACTTCCCAAACAACCCAGCAACCAAGAGAAATATGACGTACAGTAGTAGAACTGTTAACTGTTTTACTCTGGTCCCCTACCAATGTAGAACATCCTTTTACAAATTCTCATTTTTTCCGCATGCAATCACAATATGGAATAGGCTGGTTAGCCACAAGGACTTTACTTTAGTAGACTGTACTAGTATAAGTTCATTTAAGTCTCATCTGTATTCACATCTAGTTGACATGTTGTAACTATTAAAGCGTATGTTATAGGACTCACTTCACCCTAGCTTTGTAGCTATTTGTGTATCCTTGCAATTAATTGCTAAATCTTTCATAAAAAAAAAAAAAAAAAAAAAAAAAAGATGCAACCCTGGGTACCAACTGTTGGGATCTGCCACAGCTATTTGTGAAATGGAAGAAATTGATCTTGTTTTCTGGATCTCCGTACCTACATGTATAGGTAATTACTATAGGCATGCATACTATAATCAATATAACTGGGGTTTACGTATAATTATTATAGCTGTGAATTGTAACTCTCCTCCATCTATTTCCAATGGGTCACCTGATACACCAACAAGTACAACTGTTGGAGGGACAGTGACATACAGTTGTAATACTGGTTACGTACTGTCAGGATCAGCTACAGTGACCTGTGAGGCTAGCGGAGGTTGGAGTACTAGACCGACTTGTGAAAGTGAGCATGCAATGAGTAGCTAGGAGACTTTAATTGTCAGATTAAAATCCACCGCCTTTCCATTATAATAGTCGTCTCCTGTGAGTCTCTTCCCTCTATTTCCAATGGGTCACCTGATACTCCAACAAGTACAACATTTGGAGGAACAGTGACATACAGCTGTAATACTGGATACGTACTGTCAGGATCAGCTACAGTGACCTGTGAGGCTAGCGGAGGTTGGAGTACTAGACCAACTTGTGACAGTGAGCAATGACTATGGATCGAGACTGTATCAGATTCAAACCTATTTCGCCCATTATAACAGTCGTCTCCTGTGGGTCTCTTCCTTCTATTTCCAATGGGTCACCTGGTACTCCAACAAGTACAACATTTGGAGGGACAGTGACATACAGTTGTAATACTGGTTACGTACTGTCAGGATCAGCTACAGTGACCTGTGAGGCTAGCGGAGGTTGGAGTACTAGACCAACTTGTGAAAGTGAGCAAAGAGTATATATAGCTAGTTGTCAGATTAAAATGCACAACATTCCATTATAATAGTCGTCTCCTGTGGGTCTCTTCCTTCTATTTCCAATGGGTCACCTGATACACCAACAAGTACAACATTTGGAGGGACAGGGACGTACAGCTGTAATACTGGTTACGTACTGTCAGGATCAGCTACAGTAAACTGTGAGGCTAGCGGAGGTTGGAGTACTAGACCAACTTGTGAAAGTGAGCAATGAGTAGCTAGGAGACTTTGATTGTCAGATTATAATGCACCGCCTTTCTATTATTATAGTCGTATCCTGTGGGTCTCTTCCCTCTATTTCCAATGGGTCACCTGGTACTCCAACAAGTACAACATTTGGAGGAACAGTGACATACAGCTGTAATACTGGTTACGTACTCTCAGGATCAGCTACAGTGACCTGTGAGGCTAGCGGAGGTTGGAGTACTAGACCAACTTGTGAAAGTGAGCAATGAGTATATATAGCTAGTTGTCAGATTAAAATGCACCACCTTTCCATTATAATAGTCGTCTCCTGTGGGTCTCTTCCTTCTATTTCCAATGGGTCACCTGATACACCAACAAGTACAACATTTGGAGGGACAGGGACGTACAGCTGTAATACTGGTTACGTACTGTCAGGATCAGCTACAGTAAACTGTGAGGCTAGCGGAGGTTGGAGTACTAGACCAACTTGTGAAAGTGAGCAATGAGTAGCTAGGAGACTTTGATTGTCAGATTATAATGCACCGCCTTTCTATTATTATAGTCGTATCCTGTGGGTCTCTTCCCTCTATTTCCAATGGGTCACCTGGTACTCCAACAAGTACAACATTTGGAGGAACAGTGACATACAGCTGTAATACTGGTTACGTACTCTCAGGATCAGCTACAGTGACCTGTGAGGCTAGCGGAGGTTGGAGTACTAGACCAACTTGTGAAAGTGAGCAATGAGTATATATAGCTAGTTGTCAGATTAAAATACACCAACTTTCCATTATAATAGTCGTCTCCTGTGGGTCTCTTCCTTCTATTTCCAATGGGTCACCTGATACACCAACAAGTACAACATTTGGAGGGACAGTGACGTACAGCTGTAATACTGGTTACGTACTGTCAGGATCAGCTACAGTGACCTGTGAGGCTAGCGGAGGTTGGAGTACTACACCAACTTGTGATGGTGAGTGATGACTATGGATCGAGATTGTAACATATTGAAATGCATTGCATCTTAGTCATCTCCTGTGGGTCTCTTCCCTCTATTTCCAATGGGTCACCTGGTACACCAACAAGTACAACATTTGGAGGGACAGTGACGTACAGCTGTAATACTGGCTATGTACTGTCAGGATCAGTTACAGTGAACTGTGAGGCTAGCGGAGGTTGGAGTACTAGACCAACTTGTGAAAGTGAGCAATGAGTAGCTAGGAGACAGATTATAATGCACCGCCTTTCCATTATAATAGTCGTATCCTGCGGGTCTCTTCCCTCTATTTCCAATGGGTCACCAGGTACTCCAACAAGTACAACATTTGAAGGAACAGGGACGTACAGCTGTAATACTGGTTACGTACTGTCAGGATCAGCTACAGTGACCTGTGAGGCTAGCGGAGGTTGGAGTACTAGACCAACTTGTGAAGGTGAGCGATGAATATGGATCGAGATTGAAATGCACTGCATCTTAGTTATCTCCTGTGGGCCCCTTCCCTCTATTTCCAATGGGTCACCTGATACCCCAACAAGTACAACATTTGGAGGGACAGGGACGTACAGCTGTAATACTGGTTACATACTGTCAGGATCAGCTACAGTGACCTGTGAGGCTAGCGGAGGTTGGAGTACTAGACCGTCTTGTGATGGTGAGCGATGAATATGGATCGAGATTGTAACATATTGAAATGCATTGCATCTTAGTCATCTCCTGTGGGCCCCTTCCCTCTATTTCCAATGGGTCACCTGGTACACCAACAAGTACAACATTTGGAGGGACAGGGACGTACAGCTGTAATACTGGTTACATACTGTCAGGATCAGCTACAGTGACCTGTGAGGCTAGCGGAGGTTGGAGTACTAGACCAACTTGTGAAAGTGAGCAAAGAGTATATATAGCTAGTTGTCAGATTAAAATGCACAACATTCCATTATAATAGTCGTCTCCTGTGGGTCTCTTCCTTCTATTTCCAATGGGTCACCTGATACACCAACAAGTACAACATTTGGAGGGACAGGGACGTACAGCTGTAATACTGGTTACGTACTGTCAGGATCAGCTACAGTGAACTGTGAGGCTAGCGGAGGTTGGAGTACTAGACCAACTTGTGAAAGTGAGCAATGAGTAGCTAGGAGACTTTGATTGTTAGATTATAATGCACCGCCTTTCTATTATTATAGTCGTATCCTGTGGGTCTCTTCCCTCTATTTCCAATGGGTCACCTGGTACTCCAACAAGTACAACATTTGGAGGAACAGTGACATACAGCTGTAATACTGGTTACGTACTCTCAGGATCAGCTACAGTGACCTGTGAGGCTAGCGGAGGTTGGAGTACTAGACCAACTTGTGAAAGTGAGCAATGAGTATATATAGCTAGTTGTCAGATTAAAATGCACCACCTTTCCATTATAATAGTCGTCTCCTGTGGGTCTCTTCCTTCTATTTCCAATGGGTCACCTGATACACCAACAAGTACAACATTTGGAGGGACAGGGACGTACAGCTGTAGTACTGGTTACGTACTGTCAGGATCAGCTACAGTGAACTGTGAGGCTAGCGGAGGTTGGAGTACTAGACCAACTTGTGATGGTGAGCGATGTCTATGGATCGAGATTGTAACATATTGAAATGCATTGCATCTTAGTCATCTCCTGTGGGCCCCTTCCCTCTATTTCCAATGGGTCACCTGATACACCAACAAGTACATCATTTGGAGGGACAGGGACGTACAGCTGTAATATTGGTTACGTACTGTCAGGATCAGCTACAGTGAACTGTGAGGCTAGCGGAGGTTGGAGTACTAGACCGACTTGTGAAGGTGAGCAATGAGTAGCTAGGAGACTGTAACATATTGAAATGCATTGCCTCTTATAATATAATTATTTTAGTCATTTCCTGTGGGCCCCTTCCCTCTATTTCCAATGGGTCACCTGATACACCAACAAAGACAACATTTGGAGGGACAGGGACGTACAGCTGTAATACTGGTTACGTACTGTCAGGATCAGCTACAGTGACCTGTGAGGCTAGCGGAGGTTGGAGTACTAGACCAACTTGTGAAAGTGAGCAATAAGTATATATAGCTAGTTGTCAGATTAAAATGCACAACATTCCATTATAATAGTCGTCTCCTGTGGGTCTCTTCCTTCTATTTCCAATGGGTCACCTGATACACCAACAAGTACAACATTTGGAGGGACAGGGACGTACAGCTGTAATACTGGTTACGTACTGTCAGGATCAGCTACAGTGACCTGTGAGGCTAGTGGAGGTTGGAGTACTAGACCAACTTGTGATGGTGAGTGATGACTATGGATCGAGATTGTAACATATTGAAATGCATTGCATCTTAGTCATCTCCTGTGGGCCCCTTCCCTCTATTTTCAATGGGTCACATGATACACCAACAAGTACATCATTTGGAGGGACAGGGACGTACAGCTGTAATATTGGTTACGTACTGTCAGGATCAGCTACAGTGACCTGTGAGGCTAGCGGAGGTTGGAGTACTAGACCGACTTGTGAAAGTGAGCAATGAGTATGGATCGAGACTGTAACATATTGAAATGCATTGCCTCTTATAATATATTTTAGTCATTTCCTGTGGGCCCCTTCCCTCTATTTCCAATGGGTCACCTGATACACCAACAAAGACAACATTTGGAGGGACAGGGACGTACAGCTGTAATACTGGTTACGTACTGTCAGGATCAGCTACAGTGACCTGTGAGGCTAGCGGAGGTTGGAGTACTAGACCAACTTGTGAAAGTGAGCAATGAGTAGCTAGTTGTCAGATTAAAATGCACTGCCTTTCCATTATAATAGTCGTCTCCTGTGGGTCTCTTCCCTCTATTTCCAATGGATCACCTGGTACACCAACAAGTACAACATTTGGAGGGACAGGGACGTACAGCTGTAATACTGGTTACATACTGTCAGGATCAGCTACAGTGACCTGTGAGGCTAGCGGAGGTTGGAGTACTAGACCAACTTGTGAAAGTGAGCAATGAGTAGCTAGTTGTCAGATTAAAATGCACTGCCTTTCCATTATAATAGTCGTCTCCTGTGGGTCTCTTCCCTCTATTTCCAATGGATCACCTGGTACACCAACAAGTACAACATTTGGAGGAACGGGGACGTACAGCTGTAATACTGGTTACGTACTGTCAGGATCAGCTACAGTGAACTGTGAGGCTAGCGGAAGTTGGAATACTAGACCGACTTGCCCACGTAAGATTGTAATTTTTGCTACAGCATTAACTATACTAATTAAACCTTCTACATTATTTTGTATAGCTGTTTCCTGTGGTGACCCTCCGACCATTCCCAATGGGTCCAGGACTTTCACCGGCACTACATATGGGGATATGGCACCCTACACCTGTAACACAGGGTACCAATTATCAGGATCAGCTACAGTGTTATGCCTGGCTAGTGGAAATTGGGATACTCTATCAACCTGCTTAGGTATAATAATTATAATAATGTATGCAATAAAATTTATTTGAGTAAAATAATTGCATGCAGCCATTTGTAGTTCCCCTCCTTCTATCTCAAATGGATCTCCTGGCACACCCACTAGAATCATACAAGGAGGGATTGTGGTGTACAGCTGTAACTCTGGCTATCAACTGTCGGGATCAGCTACTGTTGTCTGTCAAGATAGCGGAAATTGGAGCCCAAGGCCAACTTGTTTAGGTATGCATTCTATATAAAGGCTATAAAAATTATACCAGGAGCCCATAAGAGAAGGAGCGGCTGACTACGGGGATCACGTTTCGTAAGTGGTTATGACCGCATTTCCATATAATTATGCAGAGTCACTTAAGTGGTTGAATCCCTACACGTGTTATACACAATACAGGGCTGCGGTTTGCAAGCACTTAGTCGCTTCCAAACAAGGAAGTGCGGTTTCACCGGCAATTACGAGATGTGATCCCCGAGTATACGTTGAAGTTAGCCGTTCCTTCTCTTATGGGCTCCTGATTATACTAATTATGTATGTGTGTATACTAACTTTTATTAGGTGTAATAAAGGGTGTCACTGTCCACTATCCCTATTTAATAGCCTACTGTAGCAATTTTGTGGCATCATTTGCTTTACACAGCATAAAAAATCTATCATTCATACAAATCACAGCTATAGATCTAGTTGTGACTCGTCATTAATTTTCAATGGATCACCTGGTACACTAACAAGCATAGTATAGCAGGAGGAATAGTGACCTATACACCTGTGACACTGGCTACCAAAGTTCAGGATCGGCTACAGTGCATGCATGACTTGTCAAGCTAGCCGAAGTTCGAATACTATTATATATATATATATAATTATATAGTCAGACCAATTTGTAATGTTTGGCGATCATGAGAGTTCATTTCATGGATGCTTTAAACGAGGGTATAGTTATCATCCCTCGGGCAAGCTACAGTGAACTGTGAGGTTAGCAGACACTATAACGATAACACACAGATACGCCATGCCCACATACTAAAAATGCAACTATACAAAGTTACAATTAAAGCGCCAAGTATATAGCACACCGATCTATATACTGTACCTTTATTGTAAAATCAATAGTTTTCGACTTGTTAAAAAAAAAAAACTGTTCGTAACATGGCTTTTATGCACATCTGTAGCTTCTCAGCCTGGCTCCTGCGACAATCCTCCAACAATTCCCAATGGGTCCAGAACTTTCGCTGGTACATCATTTGGAGATGCTGCATTTTACAGCTGTAACATTGGTTATCAACTGGCAGAATCATCCATAGTGACCTGTGAGGCTGATGGAAGTTGGAGCACTGTACCAACTTGTAAAGGTGTGTAGCTAATAGTTTTGTCAGCTATAACTAAATTTTAATGCAGCAATTTGTCCTCCTCTCACTCTTGTGAATGGAGTGGTTACTTACCTTCCAAGCAGTTCCATCATACTAGAAGGAACAGTAGCTCAACACAGCTGTAACACTGGCTACCGTCTCTCTGGAAATTATACGAGACTCTGCAGCAATAATAATGGCACTGCTGGTGTATGGAGTTTGCCAAATTTATCATGTAAAGGTGAGAATACGGAGGACTTTAGTTATACATAATTATACGAAGTGTTGCAACAATTGCAACTGTGCATGTTACTCATGCATGCATATAAGAATACCTGAATCGATTCATGATACTCGTTAATTAATTCAAGTACAATTATCTTAACTTCAGGTCTTATAATTCAACTCCGTTTTGGTGGTGTACGTGATTGCAGTCAGTACACTGCCTCTGAAATGGTTCAGAAAACTGATGACATCACTACCACACTTGTGCAAGGTGTCATTGCTTCTTGTAATTGTCGTTTAAACTCAACTTTCTTGTTTAACGCATTTCTGAAATGCTGTGCTGATTCTCCACAGCATGTGACATACAGGGCAACATTGTTGAGCTCAAGTGATCTGTCCACATCAGAAGTGCTTGAGTATAAATTATAGAGAAATGGATTCATTCCACTTCAATTGTGATTATTCAGAATTTTAATCTTAACCTCAATTCAACTTGCAGTTATTGCTGACTTCGATAGTTTGGAGTGCCCAGTACAAGTCGATATGGAAAACACTGTGGGCTCTGTGATAGCAGGAGCACATTACAGAAGGAGCGTCTAACTGTGCATGGGTTCGGAAATCGCATCTCGTGTGCTTTCCTAAACGCGGCATTGCCAAGAAAAGTGTGCAGTACATAAAGTACAGACCGCGGTCAGCCTGTGAATATCATTATAAACAGATTTTGTATGTAATGCAGCAGCAGGAGAGCTAGGTTGAGCCAGAAAGAGCTAAAATGAATAGCTAGATCTTTGATGGATGTTGGTATACATCATGGAAGAGGCTGTCATCGGTAAGGTACAGAAAGTTCTAAAATGGGAGCATATCCAGTCACTTTGTACAGAGAAAGTTTGCTAGACTTAGACTAACACATACTAGGCGTTTTGTTTTTGCAGTAGGGAGTCTTACTGGGGTTGTTAGAAGAGAGAGCTTACTACCAGGCCTATATCTAGCTAGCTAGCTGTAACTTTTCACTTTTATTGACCTATGCTCTGTAAAAGTGCATCGTCAGCTCAATTAGCACTCGCCCGCAGACCCACTTAGTAGTTTTGCATATAAGGTCATGCTTTGCAAACTTCCATGAGATGCGATTCCCGAGGTAAGACGCGCCTTCTGTAACGTGCTCCTGGTGATAGCTACAAGTATTATCATTTTTGTGATGTTTGTATTTTTAGCTGTTGTGATAGCCACCAAGAAACATTGAAACAAAATTCCTATCGCTCAGAACTCTTTTAAAGGGACAAGGTACCAAACATTCCCTCCCACTGATTCAATAATTTCGTATAATTACGAAAGATATAGTAACAACTTAACGTACTCTTTAGTCGGTCAATGCATGCATGATAGCGCTAGCTGTTATTTACACATTATATGCGTTAATAATTTTTTCTATACAGCATCAGGAATGTGAACAGTGAAGAAACGAACATGAGCAATTTTCCTCTCAATAAAGTGCCAGAGGCAACTGCGGACTCGGAGTATGACGAGGTAGGACTCCCTGTGGTGAATAATGGGAGCAAACAGTACAGTTTTGACGTGGGTCCTTGTCCTGTGTACGGGGGCACACTCTGAGGACACCTCAAGAAACAAGAATGTACTACGACTAAACAACAATGTGTACTTTCATTAATTATTAATAATAGCAGACTGTAATGTATTAGAATGATGCACTTATAATTATAGTATCTAGCTTAGTATAATTAGTTTTGTTGCATTTATTGTTGACTAAATTTACTGATCATTATACTAATTTTATACACTTGTCTCTATAGTATTAATTTTATGCTAATTATAAGTATAATTTTCCATTAATCTCTTACCCCCATGCATGTATGTGGATACCCCCGAGACGTCATTTAGCAGGTAGCCGAGGGTGTGCACTACAGTTTGGTACCAACCTCATCATGTCCTCACCTGATATATATAGGAGCTGTTTCTTCAAGTTGAACGCGCAGAATACTCCTTGCCTCTCTTGCTCAGCACCTATTACCTACCACTTTTTCTAGATCCGCCACTGATACATGGCCTTAATCAATAATTGTGGTCTATATATACGTGCATATATTTCCCACCTACTACACTTTTGCCATGTAGTCTAGTGGGGTTTAACTGTCATAAATTGGCACCTCAGGGCTACAAGGGAACATATGGCTCATAAATTATTGGCACCTCAAGCATATGCAGTAAAAATAAATTAATGGTGTTTTCGATGAATGAAAATGTCTTGCATGTGAAACAAAATGTCATAAATGAAAACATAGAGACAGAGGGTGTAGTCTGTAGACTAGTTCATCAAAAATTCTGCTGTGTGCTTGCAGAAGGAGCTGCTTTAGAGACACTCTGGGAGAGGGCTAGGGCTCACCTTGCTCACTAGCACTAGAACTGAACGCACTGCACTAGGCCTGTTCAGCTTCTGTATTAAATAAAAAGAAGCCAGTTTAGTAATAATATAAGAGTGGCTATTTTAAGCTTACCTTTGCTTGCCTACTAGCCTGGCATAGCTGAAGAGAGCTGGTCTAGACACCGTCACGTCTAGAGCTAGCTGTGTTGTTCAGTTCTTCTCTGGTTGCTGCGTAGTAAGTGGAGGGAGGGGCTTACTAATTGAACAGAGAGAGGGAGGGGCTGGCTGCTCATATTATTCTGTCCAGGCTGCGCAAGGATTTGAGTGTGGACAACAGCCCTGGTGTGAACAAGCTATTTTTTCCTAGTTGTCTTCTTGTTTGAATAGTGTTGCTATGTGGTAGTCATGCAGCTTGATGCATAGCAACCAGTCAGCCAATCAGATGGGACATATATATCGCACAGTGCCTCGGGGTTTATGACAGTAAACCACACCTCCCCCTCGGGCTTACGCCCTTGTAGTCGGGAGGTTTACTGTCATAAACCCCTCTCTACACTGTACATTAACTAATACATTAACTAATACATAATTATATCTGTTTGTGATTTGTGGCTCCCCTACCTCTATTTCTAGTGATCGCATGGAACGCAAGCACGAACAACATTTAGAGGAACATGCAGTAGTGACAATGACCTAGAATACAACTGTTTGCCTGTTATGCCAGAGGAGGTCCGACATGTGTGCACAAATCACTAAAAGTTCAGTGCATTCGCCTGGACGTTATCACATGTGACCCCAAATAACATGCATCAATGCACTGAACCAAGGGCGTATACAGAGATACGCCCTTGACTGAACCTTGTAGTGATGTGGCTAAGAAGAGATTGTGTATGTCGTTAGAATAATCACATTCCATTGTGCCGTGACTTAATTCGCGTAAAGAGTGCTCAGACGTTCCTCCCTGTGAGGATAAATAGCTACAGTGTATTAGGGGTTTGAAAAAATGTCGGTACTGATTGTTGTTTTATACTATGGTATAGCTGCCAAGAAACAGCAAAGCAAGAAGTTACCATTATCCATTATAATTACACAAACGTTCAATTTGAAATGTTCAGTCAGGATTTAGCAAAAAGGCATTACGTAATGCAATAATGTCATAATAACAAGGTACAAAGGTCAATTGGCAAATCCATGAGGTGAGCTGGAAACTAAAGTCAAAGTTGCAGTGGCAGCCTAACCCACACTCTTGTTTTGTTACTTCAGTTCGCATGCTATTACAACCCTATATATAATTATAGCTACTCTTCCCCATTTTTTCACAAAATGTTTTTTTGCTAAAATTATAGTGATAGAACCAAAGGTATGTTATACAAACGATTGGGGCATGGCTATAGATCTATATTATAATACAATAAACTATATAACCAATCTAGCTATTATAATTATAGTATGTAACAATAACAACGCCTAAAGTGGTATAGTTCTAAGCTATCCAGTTGAAGCAGTGACGTATAGAGATCATTTTTCCTCTTGTGTAGACTCTGAATTGCTTCCACACTGCATGGATGTATCAACAAGCAATGCTCAAGACTTTGCAGCTATATAATTATATAAGCCCAAAAGCAGATTTCATCCACTGCATTCACATGCACACAGTGCAGCATCTCGTGCATGCTGGGCAATAAATAACTTACTCCCCATTATTTACTCCTGGACACACATAATAATCAATAATTTTACATACAAGTCTTGCTGATATTGCAATGAATTTTTCCAAATCGGTACCTGATTTTGTGTTGAATCAGCCTGGCCAGTATTTCCCAGATTATGAGCATCAATGACACGGCGGCTGCTTACCACCATTCCCGGAATAAGAACGTGTCCTTCATAGTTGTAGTAAACAATTGGGCGAAGATAGTTCATAGGCATTTCTGGGTCTTCTTCAGGGTTTAAATATCCTTTTACAAATTTCAGCTCATGAACTTCTGACACATAGCACTCTTTACTAATGGAAGCGAGGTATGGTGGGACTCGTGTGCTCATTCTTTCACATAGCGATAATGCACTTTCAGCAAATTCACTGTTTATGGATTCGTCAAGCTGTATAAAATGTTCGTACGTACATCATTGATTATGCGTGCATGCATGGATATAATAATAACTTACACATATGCTTTGAGGAAAATTTTCCCTGACATTTGGGACATTAACAAGAATAGAAAAAGCAGTTTCGAGTGTTTTCATGTTCGAAACCTCTTGATCTGAGTCAGTGCTTGGAGTGAATAGAAGTTTCAAGAGATCAACCATTCTCACAATGTCCTCCATCTGCACAGTAGAAATATTTAAAGTATGATACTTCTATAATACTTATATTGCATTTTGAGTGGGCACAGTGGCGGATCCAGACAGGTTCCATGGGTTCCATGGAACCCCCCTTTCACACAAGAGCACACTGGAGATCAACTTACCAAGCTAGCAACTCAGCTTAAATGATCGTGATTCGTATAGTTACTAGGCTGATTTCTATTGATATGTGGGCAGGGCTCTCTATTGCGCATGCTCATTGCTTAGGAAAAGTAATGACCTTTTTTTTTTAGAACCTCCCTCTCAATATTCCTGGATCCACCACTGCATGGGGCAGATCAAAGGAAACACTGTGCCAATATCTGCCATATGGCACAGGTCAAGCCGTGAACTGTGCCACTATCTAGATACTGGCACAGTAGTATGGCATCAGTATGGCTGAAGTGCCAATATCTGCTATATGGTACAAGTCAAGCCGTGAACTGTGCCACTATCTAGATACTGGCACAGTAGTATGGCATCAGTATGGCTGAAGTTACCTAAAGCCCACCCTCTAACCAGTAACCTGAAACGGTCCCTTTTATAGTATAACACTGTTAACAGATTCAGTGGTAGGCAGAAAACGTTTTTCATGCGTCTGGTGCATTCCACAGCCACCACAAGTAGTTAAAACTAGTTGTCCTATAAAAGGAGTGATGTGTACACGGAAAGGAATGCACAAGGAATGCAACAAATCAGTTGTTATACAGCTCACTCGTGCGCACATTGGATATAATTATTGGCTCAGTAGTGCCTTTGCCCTCGAGGCCTGCGGCCCTCGGGCCTAAGTCACTACTGAGCCAATATATCCCATATGGCACTCGTGCATGTGTCACAACTATAACGTAAAATGTCTCGGTGCGCTCTCACTACTCAAGTGTATATAGGAATTTATGGTGAGCCTTTTTTGTTTCAATGGCGATACAAAATACTGTGTTTGTATCTTAAACTGGAAGGATAAATTATCAATCGACTCAATCAACTCGATGTATTTTATCAAATCAGGTGATTTCGTCTGGTAAAGGATCGACTCGATGTGTTTTATCAAATCGATATTATCAAATTGATCGGGATTAGCCTTAAGCGACCTAGCGTTATTTTAGCGACAACTCTGCCTGGGAACGAGGCCATATAGATTAGTCTCCGATTAAAATATCTATATAATCGGCCTGGATTTAAGGCTAACAGTAAAACTACAGCTGGTTGACTCGGTGAACTCAGAATCAAACATTTCAACATTTCAACATGATTTATTATTATTCTCTCAATGTTTCTCCACACCCAAAATGTGTTCAGCCCAGCTGTTGCCTAAATTATGGTGGTGCTTCTAAAGCTTAGTATAATATGGGTTAGGGTTAGGGTTAGGGTTAGTTATAGAGAAAATGGGTGTGACATAGCTCAGTTTCACTCGCTAGCTAGCTGCATGCACCATAGCCTTGGTTCCCAGTGGCGGATCCAGGAAAGGGGGTTCCAAGCTAAGAGTGCGCAGCGTGAGTAGTGAAAGTCGCGCAAAGAGAGTTGGGGTTACGCCCACTTCCGGTCACACGTTGGGCAGTAAGACTATGGAAAGTCCCATAATAGACTTTCGTAGAACTAGCTAACTGCCACGAACAGTCAACTAGCTTGCCTATAGATAGATAGGCTAACCTGATCGTACGGTGGCCCTGAGCACTACTAGCAGTTCATCGTAGCTACTTGATAGTTCACCTACCTTAGCTACGTGATAGTTCAACTACCTTAGCTACTTCGCAGTTGACCTTTGAACTGTATGTTAATTCTAATTAATGCTGCTGTAGCCATGCATGCTCTACATTTACATAACGACTAGAGATCAATAATAAGAGCTACATATATAATGTATACAGGTACTGAGGATTATCTGCAGCCGGTCAGTTCTACCCTATATGGGTAACAGCAATGCCAAGACGAGAGTACCACACTTATTCATTTGGAAGTTACATGTTATTCAGCAAATACAATACAATACGATAGAGCTAGGATTAGGGGACCTCTTTCTCCTAGCTCTTCCCCCTCCCCCCTCTGAGAAAAGGTCTGGCCCCAGACCAATACAATACTGTGACATGCAGTTCAAGTTGTCTACGTTTATATTTAGTCGCTATGTAGAGTATGGCTTAGCCGGCTACAGCAGAATTAACATGCATCATACAGTTCAAAGGTTAACTGCGAAGTAGCTAAGGTAGGTGAACTATCAAGTAGCTAAGGTTGAACTACAAACTTAGCTAGATAGTTGAACTATCAAGTATAGCTAAGGTTGCATGAACTACAAACTTAGATAGTTGAACTATCAAGTAGCTAAGGTAGGTAAACTATCACATGGCCCTGAGCGCTACTAGTAGTTCACCTTAGCCACCGTATGATTGACTTTGAACACTCCTTTAATTGGCAGTTGATACATCAAAACAACAGGTACAATCATTGAATCAAGTTACAATAGCTAATAAATAGCTAGCTGGTATAGCTGTAGTAAAGCCACAATAGCTAGACTAAAAAGGGAGATCCGTGGTACCCTGGGATCTCCCCAGGCTAATAATATGTATTTTAATCAGCCTGAATTCCGAGGCTAGCTGCGAACTGACTCATGAACAACATTCATTGACTGTAGCTATGGGTTAGACAACTGTTTAGACGTGTGAAAAGTCAAGGATGATTCTTGGTGTCTCAAACAAGCCTTTTATAAGCGCCAGAAATTAAGAAGGTATAGGCGCTTCGGTTTAAGCGCTTCCTTTAGGGCCTCAAAAATTATATGCTGATGCCCATGTGGTGCTTAAATTTAATATGGTGGCGCTCGGCTGTATTAAACTATACATCAATTACTGTAGCACTCATATATAACATGCAGGCACTGGCAAGGTGAAGTAAGAGCTAGAATTATAATTAGGGTTCTATAGTTTCTTTGTTTATCCCTAGCCCCAGAACATACATAAGAGCTATTCTATAAGTTTCTTTGCTGACTGAATTTGCTGTGATCCTAGTAGTCCACAGTATATATAGGTCAGTCTCATCCATACTAAAGCTTCGTTTTCAAAAGTTTCAGCATGCCTAGCTGTATTGATAATTGCTCATGTTACATGCTATACTTAGCCAGTTTCCATGCTTCATACATATTATTATAAACAACAGCCGAGAGTTAGCACTTCAGTACAGTGTTCTAGCTAGTATTTGAGAATAGCATGCTTTTTTCATGTGGAATTAATAGGCTCCACGTATATATCCACGTGGTTGCTCGTGTGATTACAGCTGTAGACACACACACGCAGTCCGTATTTTTTGTGCGGCTACGCCTACAAGTACATGCATGCCACCACCCATAATTTATATTAGGTATCGAGAATATAATTGCAAAGAAAGCATGCGTGTATTCAATAGAACACAATCATTATTATTAACAGGGGAATTTGGCAAATTTTACTGAAGATCCACTATATAAATTTAAAGCCGCCAATATTAAAACTAAGCAGTCGGCGCACATGCATGCATCATTAGCATAGTCACGTCTGAGCCGCCAATTAAATAAACAAATTTTGTTTATTCGCTTATACTGTATAGAGAGATACCCATTGCAGTGATATAATCAATAATTATATCTTTTTATATACATGCAATCGTGAATGAAAATGGATAGCAAAAAGCACAATTTGTAGAGAAGGTTATTTATCCTCAAAACAAGACCAACTGAAGGTGGCAAGAAAAGGTACCTGAATAAGCTAGATATGGCTAGGTCCTTCAAAATGCGGCTGAAAACAAGGAGGGGAAAGATGAATTTTACTATAGTGGAAATGAGCACATTGCAATGAATATAATTATATTATTTTCTTATGTGTGTTCGGAACAGTTGGCTCTATATTTGGCTATAGTTACAGTTCATTTAGTCTAGAGAGTAGATTACCACAAATGTGTGAGTAGTTGTACTTAAATGTAAATATCTTTTGATTGGAGCATTTCTAAGAAATGGTGTTGATACCCGTGTGTAGATGAATGACTGAACTACAACATATCCAAAAACGTTTCCATGAAAACATAAGGTGGTGGGTTTGTGGTGATTAATAGAACAACAGCAAATTGTTATAGTGGGTAATCGGTTAGAGTAATAAAACACTAACCTTAAACAGCTAAGGTCTTAGACTTTTATCACACAATTGTTTAATGGTTTAGGTATCCTGGCCATCCCTTTATGGGTCTTACAAATGTTCACAGTGTTTATAATTCATGATTTACCGGTTTTTAGGTACACTTTTGGTTAGAGTAATATCTTCTGAAAATTTTATACCTTAGCTTTAAAAGTTCTCTGGTAAGTTTACAAATAAATTAATGGGCTACATTTTGATACCAAGAACATCCTCTATACTTATTCCATTGTTGAGATATCACTGAAAAACTACTATTCTACTATTTTCTACCGTTTTGATGACATCACAAGCTGCTAACCACAAATCGATGACACTGTAAGTAACCACATAAGTGGGCGTACAATAACTGTACGCCCACTCTTAATTACGTTTGTGGTTGATTAAAGCATCATTGGTTTGTGGTTTGCAGCTGCTGATGTCATCAAAACAGTAGAAAATAGTAAATTATGTAGCTTTTCAGTGTTATCTCAGCAATGGAATAAGCATATAGGATGTCTTGGTATCAAAATGTAGCTTATTTATCTGTAAACTTACTACAGAAATTTGAAAGCTAAGCTATTAATTTAAAAAAAGTTATTACTCTAACCAAAAGTGTACCTGAAAACCAGTAAATCATGAATTATAAACACTGTGAACATTTGTAACACCCATAAAGGGATGGCCAGGATACCTAAACCATTGAACAATTATGTGATGAAGTCTAGGACCTTAGCTGTACTAGATTACTGTTTTATTACTCTAACCGATTACCCACTATAACAATTTGCTGTTGTTCTATTAATCACCACAAACCCACCACCGTATGTTTCCATGGAAATATTTTTGGATATGTTGTAGTTCAGTCATTCATCTACACACGGGTATCAACACCATTTCTTAGAAATGCTCCAATCAAAAGATATTAACATTTAAGTACAACTACTCACACATTTGTGGTAATCTACTCTCTAGACTAAATGAACTGTATATAATTATGATTTGTGACATTAATTTTGTGTGAAGTACCGTATAGCTGGTAATTTTCGTGAAATATTCGTGGTTTTCGTGGTTGGAGGTCTGACCACGAATATTTTACCCACGAATGAAGTGACCTTGCCTACCTTTACCTACAATCCAAGCAGCAACCACGAAAATATTATCCACGAAATGTCTCAATATTGCTGAACCACGAATATTTTGTCCCCCGAAAATTACCCGCTATACGGTATATGAACTGAATTGAACATTTTTTATTAGTTACTGGAACAGCAAAACTGCAAAATATATACAAGCCATTCTCCATGTCTCAGGCAGCTCAGCTGTATCCTTGGTTGCATGGGGATGCATAGGCTCCAACTGTACCGGAATCTCCGGGACAGTCCTAGAAATTCAACTTTATCTTAGGGTCCCGCAGTGCCCTACTTGTTCACTGTTGTTGTCCCGGAAATGAAAAATTGTACTGTAATCATCATTTCTATGTGTGACGACCACAACCTACCAATCATTGATGATAGCTATCAATAATAGTTCCTATCGCCTATAAAACTACTTCTGAGTGACAGTACTGTACGGTCTGTGACACTCAAGTCTCTCATCATGGCAAGCTACCCAGGCCCTTCGAACAAGAAACCCAGAAGGATGTGTCACTTTGATCGCAATTGGATTGCCGAGTTCCCTGGAATCGGGAGTAGCTCAAAAGGTAATTGACAAAGACTACACATACACCAATAATCATAATTATGTCTTAAATCATGCAGGTGATACTTATGTTCGATGTTCGATGTGTGCCTCCGATTTAAGCTACTGTAACATCATTGCACCACTATAGTTATACCTCATTATCTGCGCTGTACTGAAAAGTGTATGCTTATAATATTCGTCAACCTTTTTTTATCTACTAACTGTCCCTGAAGGCTATTCGAAAAAAAAGTTGGAGCCTATGGGGATGACACTTGGGAGTCAGTATAGAAGTTCTTGTCCTTATCCCTACTACTATCCGACTAGAAAAACATTTGCAATGTGAAAAATTGCTAGGATTGGTCAGGGGAACCACAAAAAAGCGTGGGAACAAGAAATCAGACGAGAGCATAACTCCAATCCGTTACAACGTCAATCACATGTATACTGGTAGTTTTCCCATGTTTTCCCAGCCAATATGCCACGCAATTTTTACTGGTGGAATGATGACCAATCCCTATATATATTTATTATACATCCATTTTAGAATGTGGGGCACATAATCATGATGATTTGTGATGAATTGATGTTCCTAATACATGCAGTGTTGAGCACAGGTACACACAGTCCATCCATGCGTAGTAACATGCACGGACCGTACTGGTGACTGCATGGAATGATGTGGTGGATGGAAGCTGATAGGTGGATCTGGAACACAGTCTATTATTTAATATACTATGTATTGTACATGTTCATGACGTTGTAACGGATTGGAGTTATGCTCTCGTCTGATTTCTTGTTCCCACGCTTTTTTGTGGTTCCCCTGGCCAATCCTAGCAATTTTTCACATTGCAAATGTTTTTCTAGTCGGATTCCCTTCTTTTTCAGTACAGTTTACGTATCATGACATGCATAAGTGGAACGTCAAGAGGCAGTACAAGAAGAGAAGACAGGACTAATCAGATATCTTCTCGAATATCTCTGGACTAATAATTATAGTATAATGAGTAATAATTTATTGCTTGATAATTATGTTGAATTTGCGAATCAGTATTAAATGACAGCCATTTTAAGAGCATGATATCTAGCCAGTGCATATAGCATGCCTGTCAGAGAAAGGGAGCTAGAGCTGAACAGTGTGAAGAAAAGGAACACCTCAGGCTCTGGAAAAGCACTGCTGCACTGATTTTAGGCGCACGGTTTATTAGCCACGCCTATCTATTATTATTGGCCACAACGCAATTGCTGAGCCATTAAAGATGGCGGAATTGTCTAGGTAAGAGAAATAGAGACTGAGAGGTCATCTGCCTTGTGGAAGCAATCGCAAATCTGAAGAAGCGCTTTGTAATCCAGGTTGTAGTCGTTTGGAAACCCTGTGCAGAATGTCCTGGAGATGGCTGTACTTGGAGTAAATGCTGGGCAAGAAACTTACTTACTTACTTACTTACTTAGTCAGTCAGACAAAGAGCGGTGAAACGTCGAAATAGTGCAATTTTTAAAATGAAAATATTCATTCATTAAAATGTTTATGGATTATGAAATGAGAGATAAAAGGCTAAATAAACTATCTGTTCATCCAGTTTCTTGATGTGGCCTTTCCCTGCAGAGATAGAACAATTTGAACATGAGTCAAAATAATTGAAATATTGCTAAACACGGGCAAACCCACTGCCAATCCTATGTAAAACCTACTGGTTTTACTAATATAGGAGTTCAAAAATCACATGAGCTGCACAAATCTGTTGCATGCATGTGTACCTCAAAATGGCGGCTATTCAAAACGTGATTTCAGAACTACACCCACTGCAATGGGTCTACAATTATGCTGTTACATTTTTCAGAACATAATAATTGAGCTCGTAATTATATAAATGAGCCTGACAACCCTGCAAAGAGGCATTTTGCACTGCAAATCTAACTGTTCATTGAGCTAACTTACAGATATCTTGTCAACTGGGATTTCGTTATTAACAAGCTGCTCCCAAAGGATCTCACGGGCCCTTTTAACTTCTTTCAGGTAAATCTCAGGGATCAGCCGTTGACTAGAGTTGACACTAGCTTCCAAGCAATTAGTAATTCTCTTAATGAGCTCTTCTTTAACACTGTCAGCAATTTCCTAATGGTTGTGGAAGATGCAACAGATATGGTATACTGACAAAATATTTATGCATATCTCACCAAAAACTTTTTGCAATAGTCTTGGCGGATTTCATTTTTTTTGGAGTGGTCGCAGCTTTGGGGAAAATCTCTCTCAGCATCTTTGAGAAACAATTTATTCCACAGGCTTCTCATTTCTGCGTCCTCCATTGTGTTACCTTGATGATGCCCGAACGCAACATTTATCTTGGCAGAGGAACTGCATAATTACAGGCACAGGAACCTTGATAATATTATTTGCAATAATTAATTACAATAATAAATGAAAGCACCGCCGGTGCTAATGCCTCGGTGGAGGTCTCAAAGCTACATAACATAAAGCTAGTAGCGCAACACTCCACGGACAAGTTTTGCTACGCACTCTTCTAAAAGACTGCAATGACATTCCAAGTAAGCAAAACTAGGCAGAACTCTAGAACCAAGCATTATTTTGCACTTCATTGATTCTTGAGCAGCTGTATATGATCGAGATCAGTTGTATCTTCATAATTATTGGCATATTATCAACTTTGATGTGTTTGAGTCCACTCCTATTCAACTTGTGAAATTAACAAATTTGAGATAAAAACATGCATACCGTATATCTTCTAATTTATCGGACACTTCTAATTCCCTGGACACTCTTTTGGGCAATTTTCATTGTTCTAATACAACGGACAATCCAGTGCTTTAATATTACATTTGTTCTAAATATCCGGACAACACCCTTGAAAAGTTGATCATAGACGGCAAGTAAGACTTAGAGTGCTGCAGTTAGATAGCTTTGAGAGCTAGTTTTAGATAGCTATTGCAACTATTCAGTCGTATCTTGTTCTATTAAACTTAGCTAGCTCGCATGCAGCTGCTTGCTTGTTCTAATTATTCCGGACACTTTGCATGCTCTATAAAAATCTGTTCCAATTATACCCGGACAATTTCCAAAATAATTATTTTTTGCTGTCCGATAAATTAGAAGATATACGGTATATGACCTTTTCATCAACTTTCTGTACGCTTTGGATATTGTGATGTTTTCATTATGATATATAGCTACGCAGACCAACAATTATTGTAGTAAACAGTGCAAGGCCTTGCCATCATGTGTTTATAATACCAAATTGCTGACTTGACCATCGCTTCTTCATCTGGAGAAATAGGCTCAGCTTGCTTTGAAGATGTAATGGCTTTCGTCTTACCAGGGATAGCTTTAGATCGTATGTCCTCTTTGCTCTCAGTTACTGGATCTGCGAACCTACTCAAACTCGCCATAACGTTTCAGCAGCTATAGCTACCAGCAACTGATTTAAAACATAGCTGGATGAACAGGTGCAAAACTGGTTTAACACGCACCACGAGGCTAGAGCTCACGTGACAGTACTAAATCTTTTAGAACCCACCTATAGCCAAGTCACGTGTTTTAATGCTGGATGGCCTCTTAGTTACGTAATGCATTCGCTGCGCGTTGAGCACCACCACGTTAACCTCGAGGCCATCCTTGGCTATAGCCAACGTGCAAGGTAAGCTAGTTCCAACAAAGGTCTAAGGTCAAAAGTCGCATGGCTATCTTCTTCTGGCTAGCCACACATTTAATTTTACTTTGAGTTTCCATGTGATTCTTCCTGCCAGCAGTAATTGTGTTCATCATGATATCATGTGAATACTATACTAGTAGCTTTAGCAGCTTATGTAGGTTTGGCACATCGATCCACCAAGGCAGCGGTGCTTTCACTATAATTATTTTTTTTCCGATGATTTTCAGTATAAACGATGTGAAAAAGAGTAAAAACTTTACATCTGCTATAGATAGCTCGCTTCCCCGCCCCTTCAATATCTGCATAATAACATAACTACGAATGGAAGACAGAAGCTCTGGTTTCTTTTTTGGCTTTGTGTAGGAGCCCTCGTTTTTTGAGCAGTACGCTGGGATTTCTTACTGCAATGGGGGAGGAGCTGGATGTAGGGAAATGTTGGTGGGATTCCAGTGTTGGATTCTTCACTTTGTTCGAGGGTAGTATAGGAGCCGCTTGTTTCTTAGTCTCATGCAGGCAATAACGTTGCATCCACCGGAAAACTTTAATTTAAAATTGGCAACCTTCAGTAAAATTCACCAAATCTCCAAATTAAGGTATCCAGGAATTTTGATAGGGGAGGGGGGGAATCACATTGTATAACAACTGTTTTTCAATGCTTTACAAGTGTAGCTATTCTAGTTCTGAGGTGATAGTCTGGATCTAGTTTCCTGCATGACTCATCAAGAATTCTCAGTCATGCTCAGTATTAAACTGGGTGTGGTCATCATAATGTCACCTAGCTTAATTAAGGTTAAGGTATACTAATTGCTCATGAATAATTCATAAGATATTTATTTTCTTTATTTCTCACCACAACATTATTTTTGTAACTTGCAATGATTATCAATGAAAAGAGAACGTGAAACAATGCTAGCTATTATTATAGCTAAAAGTATCTATGTCTTGTAATCCAATGAAGTGGTCTGGGGTCAGCTGGAAAAAACTGAAAATTTTGGCGTCAAGTTTTGTTGACTGCATAGCTTCCAGGTTGTCTTTCTGACCAGTATTCGATGCCTAAAGACTTACTGGAGGGCGACTCGAAGAGATCTTGTTCATAGAGACCTTACAGCAAAAAATATATCCTTGTTACTACTCTACAGTCGCCATATTAGCCTACAAAAACAGCTAGAAATGGCCGTAACTTTGTTTCAACTTACTCTCTTGGGGAAAACTCTTCGAGTCGCCCTGCCCCTTTATTCGTATAATAAGAAACAGCAGACTATACGGTAAGGAGGGGTTTCCTCGTTCTTAGAATTGACGCCAAGTGACCATTGCCAGATGAGAGCCATTTTACACTGAACTTGCATTGAACACCCACGCAAATATGAGCGTGGGTGGGTGGAACAGTATACCTAACCTTAATCCAGTGCATGCAGTGATAGCCTCTGGTTAATAGCTAGCTAGCTAAGTAGTAGACTGGCAAGCCACTCCCTTTTCTCTGATTGGACGGGGGTGGGAGAAAAGGGACTGGTGACTCTGGGCTACAGCTTCTGTCTCTACCAGAATTTGGGTAGAGATTGTTCATTGGTTTTTCCACGTGATCCAAAAATTGCGTGAGGTTAAGTAGAATTGCGTAGCCTGCAAAAGTGATCGCGGGCTTCTTAGCTACAGTTTGAGAATGGATGCTAGTGCTAGAAAAGAGACGATTGATGGAGTAATAACAACATCAGGCATTCAGCTAGGATATGACTATATCCTAGACTATCTAAGAGACTAGCAGAGATTAACTGTGTTTCTGATGAGAACTGGCAGCCGAAAGTCAGTGTGTTATTGGTTGCCCAAGGCTTTTGATAACCTGTACAATGCAAGAAAGATAATGGCAGAGGGCAGCAGTTGAATTGAGAGTAGTTGTCAGACTTCTACAAGCTGTCTTAACATCGCTGCCACTCCTCGGTTCAAGAAGGACTGCCAAGATTTCTACGTTTATCAGCTGTTCCATGCTAATCCACAAGTTGTGGCACAACAGACACTGTGGTACAAGGATCCATAATATCAAAAGGCTGGCTTACTTAGATCTGTATACTTGCCTTTAGCTTTGACTCTGCTTTGACGCATAATTTGCACGTGACATTATTATTTAATAGCATTCCAGACTTACACACAAGCTGTATAGCCCAGAGTCACCAGTCCCTTTTCTCCCGCCCCCGTCCAATCAGAGAAAAGGGAGTGGCTTGCGAGTCTAGCTAAGTAGCTGATATAGATCACTATAAGATGAAGATTCTGCCCCCTGTAGCTATCTCATTGCCCAAAACACTCAAATGGGACACACATTTGTATATAGCTCTATAGTAATAGTTTTACCTTTGTAATTTAGCCTTGTCAGTGCGGTAAAAACAGGACACTTTGGGTTGGGAGTCTGTGGAGTAGGGTTGTTCATCTTTTTTGAACCATTTCTTGCAACACCTTGATGTGTGCATGGGTAGGGGTTGGTAGATTATGCTGGGCATAATTTTGAGGCATAGTAGGTACATTTTTTTGGTGAGAATTATACTGGCATAATAGGCACCTTTATAACATTATTTTATCAGAATGATAGGCAGATTTTGGAAGTATAGGTCAGTATTTAACCCTTTCCCCGCTGAAGCCGTCTTTTTCCGGCCGCACTACTGACTATTTTCAAAATTTTTTTGTCCACGCTGTGTTGGAGCTATGCACACGCTGTAGGTACCAGCACATGCGCATTGAGCTGCTCTTTCACGTGGTATATTTAATATCGTGCCTCGAGGTACACTTCGCACAGTACTGCTCAAAGAAAAGTGACCGCATGTGACTAATCGATAATGGCTTCGAGATGTCGAATTAACTAATACATATACTCTCAAAAAAACGCTAATGCGAGGCCGCCGTTATAGCGATGGAAAAAATGGACAAAAAGACAAACCCCATGCATGCATAGACAAAATATAATTGTCTTACTGTCTGTATATAAGATAATTATGCTGCTTACAATATATATACTTGAGAGCTATGATAGGAGACACAGTACACTTATAGTTAGCTATATATTAGAGGGACAACACTTAAGACTTGTTATCCCTCTAGCAACTTGACAACAATCGAAAAATATTTTCGACATTTCTAAGTGCATCTGATGCCTATACCATGCAGCGAGGGGCATTGTTTCGAAGCTTTAGGAGGGTTTGAAAGGGTCTAGATTTGCTTTTAACAGCCATAAACTTGGGCTGGCAACGCAGATAAATTAAGCCACATCCCCTGCACAAAAGTAGATGTTTTGACAATCGATTATACACACACATACCCAATAAAGTCTTTTCATTACGATAAAAATTTATAACATTTACAGTGCGCATGCATGCAACTTAACATGCACAATATATACTGTAGTCTACCGAGATTACGCCCACGTCCTAAATTACGCCCACCCCCACTTTTGAGTGAAAGTTCTTGCATAGGCTAATTTACCTCGAAAATATGCCCACCAGGAAGTGATGCATATTTTGTTAGTGAGCATGCAGTTGTTAAGAAATGTTTGGCAGTAGTTTCTTGTGCAAGCTGGTTAGCTCTGAAATATATATATATAATTAATAACGAGTGCTGCAAGCTGCGCTGTCTTCAATCTTCTCTGAATCTCTGTTGAAAACTCTGACAGTGACAAGAAACAACCTTCTGATGCAGAATCTTGACTCTTTATCCCTATTTACCCATGCATTAGGCCATGCAAAGTCAATTTGTAGTTTCTTAGGCTAAAATAGCAAGGGATTGAGGCATTTGAATGATGTTCATAGAATTTTAATTGAAACACACCCCTAACTTCCTCAATAAGCGGAAGTGCATAATTTTTACTAACTCTCATAATTATTTCATGACCAAAAAAACAAATTTATCATTTTCTTTTCTTTTAGTGCCTTTAATTTGAGGTCACGTAATATTTAACTTTTTAAAGCTGCCAATTTCCAAGCGCGAGGGCCTGAGAAACTACAAATTGTTGTATATATACAACAATGCAAAGTCAATTTGTAGTAATAATAATTTATATTATTGATGTATTCGTTGTATTTCAAGAGCTGGCAAGCCTCAGACGCAGACAGAAAAGACTCAGTTTCTTAATGAGTTCGCTTAATTTCGAGGTAAAACTATACTGTTTTCAAATTAAGCAAATTAAGCCCATCCCACCTGTAGCGCTTTGTAGCATGCAATTAGGGTGGGCGTAATCTCGATAATAATACGATACTAACTTACGTACCCAGACACAGTGGAAATAAGACCTCGATTTCCTTGACTACTGTCATTCAATGGGGGATTTCCAGTTTCCTGTTGGTTGCTGCAAAATGTATGCAGTATTTTATAAACTTTGCACCAAAGATTAGAGGCTTCCGTTGTGTATATAGCAAATATGCTGTCTGACCATGCACAGGGGGATTTTGGAGAAGGGGGTGCTTTAAAAGATTTGCGCCCGATTTTTAGCCGCACAGCGCCGAAATTTTGTTGACCGGAAACCACACCTCTTATTAGTGACGTCATCTGCATAGTTGGGCGTGGCCCAATGCATAGAGAAGCCTACATACGAATATACTTAGCAAAGCCTCCTTGTCCATCTCAATTGGGAGCCTTACAGGCACAGACTCGTGATAATCTCAGGATAACATTATATTATTACATAAAAGAAACAAAGAAACAAGGGGCTGCAACTGTGCGGGTCAGTATTGGCAAGTCTCTCTCTCGAGGCCCTTGGATGTCTGCAGTCCTCTATGCACTGTACAAGGCAGCTAGCTAGTACAGTAGCCTCAAATCAGGCCGATTAAAATACGTGGTCTCGAGGCTACTAGTTTTAATTATATTGAGCTCCACCCAGTGCATGCAGGAAGTGAATAGCTGAACCCTCTGTGACCTTCCATGCAGTTTGCAAAACCAGTATGCAAATCAATAAAAAATTAATCAGGAGTCCAGCTACTAACTAAAAACCACTCTCTTAGGTGAATATAGCTAGAATACCTAGTTCAGTATGTAGCTAACAAGCTAAATCTGGAGTGCTGAGCTCAACTGGATCTTCAAGTAAGCTAAGTAGAGTCAGGTAGGGGGGGGGTGCTCAAACACCCACAGCACCTCCCCTGCATAGCCCATGGTATATATATATGCATGCGTGGCTGTTATACTACATTATATACCATGCAACCATAATAATATTATACCACGTGGTAAGAGTTAATCTGATAAACCATGCAACTCGTCTTCGTCTCGTTTATCACTGACATTATATTCTCGTGTGCATATATATATATACCATTCGAGGCTATTAGCTTTAACTATATATATTTATAATGCTTCTAATACTTAGCATTACAATGAAGCATGCACAATACCTTGTCGTCAACTCGTGATTTTCATCCTGCTGAAGCCTGCATGTATATGGAGGGAATTGATACACAATAATAATAATTAATTTACTTACTGACAAATTTTTGCTGCTACATAAGTTGAATATTCTCTCTCTTCCTTAAGACTGGGCATGGTGGTTGTACAGTAAAGCACAGTTACTGCTGATCTATATAATTACCTTGCTTTTAACTGACTGTTTTCAGCCTCAAGTCTGCATAGTATAATAATTATTCATTCTGACATACATTAAACAAATAATTAATTACTCTCTAATTTTTTCTTCTGCATATTTCCTGTCATCATGAAGCCTGAATATTGAATATAAGATTAAACGGTAATGCAGTCATGCCTGCATGTACGTATATAAAATGTCAAGATCAACTTGTTTACCCCCGGATTGTAGCCTCAAGCCTGGAGGAAATTGAGGAGTATAATCATCAGCTAGAATTTATGAGGCTCACCGTTCTTTTTCACTAAGAGGTTTAGCAGGTTCATGATGGCGAAACTGTTTTCTAAAAGTGACATATACAGTGCATGTGACACATTTGGTTAAATCATAAGTCTACAATCATAAACACATGCATGCATTGAAGCATAATTATTACTCTCATTTACTGAATTGGGGTGCTTGAGCCCCCCTCCTGGCCACAACTATCTGTACCAGAAGTGGGCGTGGCAGCAACTTTTGGCGCGCAAACCTGACCAGCTAAAAATTGATGGCTATATATACGGCCTTACAATTGCATGATGTTATAGAGACTATAATAATATACTTATACCCTGTGCGTGCGCAGCAGAGGTGGTATAGTCTTAGCCTCGATCCCAGGCCGATCCGTCTCTAATTGAACGCTAGGTCGCCTCCTCGGCCTGGTATTGATTGTATCTGGGCGTGACCGGAAACTGGTAAGTATCAGCTATGTACTGTAAAAATCTTCAGTTTATCACAGTTGGCTAAAAATACAGCAATATAATGATATAATGACACTAGAAATTAATACTGTGCACAGCAGTACTGCGTCCATAATAAATGCAGATGTTTAGAAGCGAAGATCTCAAACAAGAGCTTCCAGGAAGACTGAATAAATACTGCGTTGGATATGCCTGCTAAGCCTTCAGGTGGCATAACAAAGATTGTGTGTTCACAGTGCATCAAGAGACAGTATAGAATCCTGATGTCACTGGTCAGGATAGCAACCACAAGTGTTGAAAGAGCCATTCCACGTCAGTAGTTTTAGTGCAGGTAGTTCTATAAGATCGGACCCTTGGGAAGGACACAAGTGGCACTGGGGCATCCTCTTTCAATGAGTTCACACCCATCAGCTAGGAGGAGTACGACAGGGGCTGGAGGGGAAGGTTCCATTTTGCTCCTGTATACAAATTAGTATGAACTTAAATTCACCATTCCACTATACATTTTGTAACTCACAGTGATGGTCCACACAAACTACCCACGATCCCAGGCCGCACTTCCTTGAAGGCCGGTGAAGGAGGCTAACACAACACCAGTGCCAGTGCCGTAATGTCATATCTTGATCCAGATACCAAGGATTGGGCTATAGGCTATAGTGTACAATTTCCAATGATGAAAGGGTATTATTGATTTATATCGCTCACCTTGACAATACATCCCAGGCCCAGCCACTTGTGGACACCTGAGCATAGTATACAAGAGATCGATGGCCAGAGTCTGAGGATAGACTCTACCAAGTGTATCTGGCAATCAATGGTCTAATCAAGCGCTTGTATTAAATTGTGTAGTCAATCAAAGGTAGCCACTGATAGCAGAAACTTGAGAACCTAGGTCTGTTCTTTCACAAGAGTGATGCTCTTTCTTCCTTTGCACAAGACAGCTCCTCACACTCTAGCTAGCTAAGCCTATATCTATGACAAACTAAACTTGCAAAGAATAGACCTATGACACGGAGTTCTTTGTGATTTAACGGTGATTTTACAGAGTAAGTATGCTTACATACACTATTAGTGTTCTATTCGCTCCACCTTGCTCAGGTATTCGCTCTTTTTTAGCGAATACCAGAGCAACCACAGCAACCACAGCACATGGCCCAGATACAATCAATACCAGGCCGAGGAGGCGACCTAGCGTTCAATTAGAGACGGATCGGCCTGGGATCGAGGCTATGGTAGTCTAAGAGTGCTTGGTGTGTGTTTGCATGGGACACAAAATAAGCTATTTAAAGTGATCGAACTAGACCCTTTCATATGGACTGCTAACCATTTAATTGTACAGCTCAGGATAGTGACGTTGCAGTGGCAGATCTAGGATTCTTGAAAGAGGGGTTCCAGAGCGAGACAAGCACTCTGAATTATTCCTAAAAAAAGATCGTCACTTCTTTGAAACATTCGCATTAGGAAATTAATTTTACGGAAACCAAACACTCAGCATATGCTGGAGAGTTTTCAGCCTTTTAATTCATAAAGCTGCACAAACACAGGACTAACGAGTGTTGCAAGCGTGTGCTTGCTAATGCCTCTCGCCATGTTATGCTTTCGCTCAATGAATTTTACATTAAAGTTAGCTTATCTATCACTGAGAAGAAAAGACATGCATCTATCGTTGTTATCTATTGTATTTATATGTGGACCTCAAGAAAGAAAAAAATTGATTCTTCCAGATCTGGAGTTCAGTGTATATATATAATTATCTATCATAACTGAGAAGAAAAGTGTACATGCATATTGTTATCTATTGTTATATGGTAGTGTTTTGTGGCTTACCAGGCCCTCAAAAAAAATATGGTTCTGCCAAGAGGATCTAGATCTTGGATAATATTTTCTCACACGTGGGGAAAGAGCGCGCATGCGCATTACATCCACAGGAATAATTAAAGGGTGTGTATAAAGAGATCAATTTCACAATTGGCTACTATAGCTAGCTATAGCTAGCTGTTTTAACAGATATTATCTGACTCTTGTAGCTAACAAAAAGCTAGCGCTTTAGTGCAAGGCTAACTCATATGTTGAATAGAAAGTTTGTGCGAACAGATGATGCTATGAAAGTTCTGAAGAGACTGCAACAGCCTTCAATGTGAGTCAAACTATAGCCATAACTCGAGAAAGAAGCTATAGTTTGCTAATCCACGAATCAAAATCCAATACAATGTGGCTAGAAGCCTATAGAAGCAGTTAGTTTTCGTCGAATTGCAACCGTTGAGCAGTTACAGCTGGAACACACACACACACACACACACACACAGTCAGCTTTACCTCGTGCAGCCTCGAGGCATAATTAATTTTACAACAACTAAAGGTAAGTGGTAAGTGCATGTGAAAGCTATAGTAACGAGGGTTGCAAGCTGCGCTGTGCTAATGCTTCTCGCCATGTTTTGCTTTTGCTCAAAAGTATTAGGGGGAATATGTTTTTTCAAATTTACATTTGAATTTCGAAAGTGATTATATCTATCTGAGAAGAAACGGTACTATATAATTTATGCATGCGGGCTTACTTTGTTTGATGTCTCCCTTTAGCATCAGCAGCAGTGGCATCAGATGGTTGACCCAATTCTCTGGAATAAACCACGAGTTACACAGTGAAAACTGTTACCATGCATGCATGCACATGTGGCGTGATAGTATTATGACCACTTAATACGCCACGTATACAAAATACGTAAGGATTGGCCGAGAATACAAATCAAGGAGCATGCAAACAAGTGACCGATCGAGATAGCCCAAGTGTATATTCTGATAAAAGTACTTATGGAATCTGATTGCTTTACTTTTTAGCAACAGGAGTCTCTTTAGCAGCACCCTCATGCTGTGGTTTTCTGGAATGAAATAAACGTCATACAATGTACATGGCGATTGTGATTGAATCAAGAAACCATGCACAATCAGTGCAAGTAATTATTTCATATAATTATTGCAAAACAAATCATGCAAATCAAAGCTAGACATGTATAGGTGTAATTATGTGGATTATACACTGTATAGCGTATATAGCGCGAAATTTTCGAGGCACTTATATTTCGTGGATTGGCCTCTAAAAGCATTCGTTGCACAATGTTCGCGGAATGGCTGCTTACCGGAAGCCACGCCTTTAAATCTTTGCACGTTATAGCAGGTAATTCTAATAATTTTTGTGGACTTAATTTTTGTGTAGGATTGCTAACCCACGTATTATCGGCCAAGCATCAATCAAATATCGACTAGGCTACTATATATGGAGAAATACAACGGTAATCCATACTTTCGCTCTAGTGTGTCAGTTTGCAAAGAGATATCAAGAGTCATCGACTTTTAGGTTACTAGTAAGTAGTAAGTCAGCTATTGTAGTGTTTCTATGTTGATGGTAGAAGAACTGTCCACCCATAAATTTACTCGATGCGTCCAAAATAGGTTATGGAAAAACTAGATGTGATGCCATGTGTTGGGTAGAGAGACGTATGTGAGGTAGAAAATCGTACTCAGGGGTTCTAAAATACCAGATGGGTGCTTTATGAAGAGGAACCTAAGTCTTAGACTTTGTGCTGTGATTCTACGGCTGCCATGGAGTATGCATGGATGGCATGCTATGGTGCCCGAGGTGAACAAAAGAGCTTTCAAAGCAGCTGAAAGAGATCAGGCCAAAACAAAGAAAGTAGAAAAGATGCAAAAGAAAGCAGAAGAGAGGCAAAGGATAGCACCGGAGAGGCAAAACACGAACAAGAAAAAGCTTCCACAAAGAGGAATCATGCCACAGAAACGGAAAAAACCCTCAGCCTCTAATTATAATTATAATTATGTACATTTGTTCTGTACTCTTGTATAGTGTCTGTTCAGATATACCTTTGCACAAAAATGAAACAAGAAAATTCAGGTAAAGGGTTGTCCGACCTACTGAAGATGATGGTGTGCGTTAAATTGCACTGTTTTGCCTCGTTATGATACACTTTGTTGTTGCTAGTCGATAATAGTATAGTTGATATTAAATAGAAAGCAGTAAAATGTATAGAGACCGATAATCGATAGCTGTGGACGATAACTAATTGACCACTACATGCACTCTTGGGGTTCCCTTTCAAGGTGAGAAAGCTTATGGAACTATACTTGTGCTTGTAGAAGAGGAGCTGACCTTTGTGTAGAAACTTAAAACAAGTGCGGTATAGGTGCAAACCCCGGTTGATAAAATTCAAGGCTGTAGCAAGCGGTCAGGCTGGTCAGGTTTTGGCCTGACCACTTTTTGGAGCTGGGTAGGTAATGGTAGTCATTCTTGAAAATTGCATGATCGCATCCTATAGCTGGTAATGGTCGTCAATGTTGCTACTCAGGCCCGGATCTAGGGCTAGGGGGTGGGTTTCAGGGGTTGCATGCATGGAATGCCATTGCAGCTTTTCAAAAGAGTGCGTAGAAAAACTTGTCCATATATGGAGTGTTGCTAGTATAGAGTAGCAACTTGCTCTATACTTAGTAGTTAGCTCTGCACTAGAATGCTATGACATTATAATTATATTTTGTCATGCCCATGCATATATACAATCTTTACCAGGCCTATAGTTGGCGTTATAGAGACAACTCGGTCTGGGGACGAGGCTATAACCGTATTACTAGAATGTTGTGCTGGTGAAAACTTTGCGAATGAGTAGAAATTTGGCCCTTTTTGTGATGCGCTTGGCAAAGATTGTGTGTTATTACCAGTATACCAGTTTAGGTTAAGGAATTATTATAGCATGGTGCCTATAATAGTAAATTTTTAGCCCGTTAAATAGTAACACACCAAGGTAAAAGTGACATGCATTATACAACTCTCATGCTTGTGGAGTAATAATAATTGTGGCAACGCATGCACTAAATATAATCATAGCTCACTTGTCATTGTCCATTCTTGCTTATCAGTTGGAGTTGGGCAGCAGGCTATTTTAATACAGAAATGCGTGACTTTGACTATTTTTATACAATGAACATTCACTTGACACTTCCTGTATAATTTACCATACAACATAATTAATGCGAACTTTGCGAGGGTCAATTCGCAACAATAAAATCGCAAAATCTATTACGATCCTTGCCAGGACGCAATAATTAGATCACAAAGGGCCAATTTTTCTGCTAACTCGCAAAAGTTAAATATTCACACTAAGTCATGCCAGCGGCGGAAGCCTGATCAGAGCTACCACTTTTACCTATAAAAGAGATTCACCAGGTCAATTATAGACATTCCAAACTCAAAAAGAGTTAGTCTGTTAGAGTATGGCAGATAAAGTGAAAAGCCAGAATGGTTCTTCCAAAGCAACTCGAGTAACTAAGCGTTCAACTGACTCTTTTCGCTCGACACCAAACTCCATCGTTACCATTGATTTTGGAACGACACACTGTTCAGTATCAAAGCTAACTGACATCAGGACATGCCCCAACCCTTCTGCATTGGAGCCAGTGATGCTGAAACTTGACACTGAGGGTCGAAAGAGAATTCCTTCTTGCATCCTCTTTGACCAGTTTGGCAACATGAAATCCTTTGGATATCAAGCAAGAGATCAATATTTGAAACTTTCAAAGAAAGAAAGACCACTTTCTGCTTTCTTTACCCAAATCAAGAAGGAAATTCAAAGAAAAGAAGTAAGTACATGCATGTGATGTGTATATATATAATTATAAGCTATAAGTTATATATATACAGCATGATGCTGCGAAGCCTGCATGTGATGCTGCATGCTATACTACCTCGGTGCGCATGCGCATGCAAACTTGCAAGCTTGCCGATTCAAAAATTCAAACGTGTGTGTGTGTAGACTGCTAGCTACAGCTTCTCAAGGATCAATGAAGATCAGAAGAGTGCGTAGAACACTTGTCCATGCATGCATGGAGTGTTAATTGCTACTCTATATTACTTAGTAGTTAGCTCTGCACTATAGAAGGGCAGCTATATATTTTTTTAATTGGTAGCTGCAAGGCTCTGCTGATCCAGTCATTAGACTTGGACTTTTGGCATCAATCGTTTCTAACAACAATCACGGTCAATCATTACCCATGCATGCATGCATGCACTCGTTGAGTTTCGTTAGTGATTCTGGATTCTGCCTTTGCAATTGCATGCAGCAAAGTGCAAAATGTTCATTATGATAATTATAAGGATAGCTATTATGTATAATATAGCTATTTATTGCTTTTTAATAAGTGCTGACATCAGCGTTTTACATTAAGAAGCGACTCATCATCAAGTGTTGTGCAGATATTTTTCCATATCGCACACCCGGAAGTATTATTGCACACTTGTTATTGCATTTTTATTTAGAATGAAACGTTTTTCCAGTGAGAGAACAAGAAAAATAATAACTTACACACATAATTCTAAGCAATGTTTATGTCATGTTTTCTGATGATCTGTGTTATTTCATTGCTCTTTAGCAGCGAGGCTGAGGGTCAGGAGGGGTGTCGTGTCAGTGTTCAGTTTAGCAGTCATTGAACTAGCCTCGAATCCAGGCCGATTAAAATACGGCCTGGTACCTATTGCATGTGTAATTAGCGTGGTCCATACACGCCCACGTACTATCTACTATGTATATGAAGCTTTATAGCCTAGCTAGCTAGCTGTGGCCCTCTACGGTGTTGTCGAGAAGGCTTACACACTAGTCTGAAACCAGAAGAGGCTCTCATCTACCTCTATGATGGTTGGATGGTCGTGATGTGTTGAACTTGGTTTCTGTACAAATGAGAGCTTCTTCTGGCTTCAGACTAGTGTGCAAGCCTTCTCGACAACACCATAGAGGGCCACAGCTAGCCAGCAAGTCTTCTCGACAACGCAATAGAGAGCATAAGCCACAGCTTCACAGGAGACAAGTATTTGTTAAAATTAATACGGAAAGAAAGAAACTAGTTTACGGTATAATTTTACAAACGTTTACTAAAGTATAACGAGTCACCCAGATTCTGGGTGACTCAGTTCGCGCATGCATGTGCACTATCACCCATGCAATAGAGACCAGGCCGTATTTTAATCGGCCTGGTCTCGAGGCTATCATTGAACAGGCATTAGTGTTGGGAGTGCTAAGTTCTTTGAGCGGAATATTGCACATGTAAAAGTGTACTGCACCACCATTTAAGCCTGTTCAGGCTCTTGTAAGTCGTATTTGCTTCAAAACGGTTGTCACTTTTCTTCTGCTATAGCGGTGCATATTTCCTCTTCTGACATGATACACTGGAACATGATAAAAAGCAAGCATATACGCTGTTTATCCTCCATTTTCAAAAGGGTTGCTGGTTGTCAACGTTTTTTCTTGTCTGTTCTCTACAAAATCTCTAAGTAGCCTTCTGCAAGCTCTCCTGGTGTTCTAGAGTCTTCTTTTAGCCGTTTTCTTCCTCTTAAACTCGTCTTCAACTGTGAGAACTCAATTTTGTTGCTACACATCCTTCTGGTTGATAAAGCAACCGCATGTCGCGCATGCACAGATTCAACCTGCATTTTGGTTGGATAATATCGTAGCTTTATGTTACATATAGCTTTGACACTTTCACCGAGGCATCAGTGAAGAGCTGGTAGACTTGACAGACTGGACCGGGAGTCCAAAGAGTGACACTGACTGACACTATATAGACCATGCATTATATAGGTCCAGGTGCTAACTCTAGCTAGATGACCACTTTTTGCTTTGTTTACTATACACTGCAGAGGAAATGACAAATTAAACAAGTTACCAGTTGACACGAAACGTACAAATATTGAGTGGGTGCATGACAATTTGACATTTCATATCGTATAGCAGGTAATTTTCGTGGGGTAAAAAATCGTTCAACTCGAGAAACGGTGGTTTTTGTGAGTACAACTTTCGTTTAGTCTCGTTGCCTGCCTGTATTTCTATGTTCCGGTAAGCCACACCTATGTTAAAATTTCGTGGAGGTCAGCTTGGCCACGAAAATAACGAATATTTTACCCCACGAAAATTACCCGCTATACGGTAATGCAATGTTTAAATATAGAACATAATACCTAACCAATGTTTTAATTTGTACGTTGAGTTCTTCCGATTGCCCCCTATAATTTGTTAATAAAAGCACACTTAGTACGCGTGTGGATTAAGATTTAAAAACATGATGGTCATGTGACTATAATACTATTATAGATAAGCTGATTAGCTGGATATCATGTGACAACACTAATCATAATAAACATGCACACGTTCTAGAATGTTGGTAGAAACCACAAGATCCAAGCTATGAATGGAAAAGAGTACTTTCTCATCGATGTGATTGCACACATTCTATGCTACCTAAAGGAGAGGGTTCTCGGAGAACTTAAAGATTTCGGGCTTCACAAAAGCACTCCAAAAGTTACAGACATTGACTGGGTTATCACTGTCCCTGCCATCTGGAAAGCAAGTGGAAAAAAAATGATGCGGGAGGCTGGATACATGGTAATTTCACTGGCCATGCAAACTAATTAGTATATGTATCTACTTGATTAAACGCCCGGGTGTTTATTTCATATTGAAGTATAGTCTGTAAAGGGGGAGTTTATAGACACTTATTCAAAATGGGCGTTTATCGGTCATGTTTACTCCAAACTCTTGCACAGCAGCAGTTATTATGCTCTTTTAGCTGTTGCCACAGCTCTCAACTTAAATGTTAAGTGGTATTTCTCCCTCTGTGTTGGTATCTCTCTCTCTCTGCCATCATAATTATCTATGCTGCCATGCTAGCTTGCAACTGGTTCCACCTGCTAGTTCAGTTCCACCCTAAATTCTTAGGTTTTGTTCCCACAACTAATGGAAAAAGTAGTAGCCTATAAAAGGACAAAATGAGTTATTGGGTGGGGCGGATGGGTGATAAGTCCAAAACCAGATTTCTTTCTCGAAATTGACTGCATTTACACACAGTGCAAGTGCATAATTATAATCCCAGTGCAATATGCCATTATTATAATGCAGTGCAATATATCCATGGTTGTTATGGTAGTGATGCGACATGCCAATTACAGAACACTGGATTGCTTTGATCTTCCCACTCACTGGGTTACAAATAGACCAGTTATTTTTCATGTAAGCGATGGAATGTGCTGAGCTGGTAATTACCTTGTGACGTCACGGCTGGATGCCATCGTGGGCGTTAGATCTATGCACAAGTCATTGTAAAATTCGAGACTTTACACATGCACTGTGCGCATGCTATTCAATGTATCCCAGTGTAAACAATTTCTAATGAATCTGCATTTCTCTATGTGCAAGTTGGTCTTTGTTACAAGTCAAAAGAGTGTACATGCAGTTCTAGAGGTATAGAACAAAAAGGCAATATAACTAGACATAATTAAATACATGCATGTTCCAGAGAAACACTAAGACAAGAGACAACTATATTCCTTTCACAGACTTCCTAGAGACACAAGCAGGAGAGCTGAATGGCTAGAGCTACTCCAGCTAGCTCCAGGAAAATTTTTTCAAGCCAGGTTCACTAGTATTCTCCAGACACTTTTCTTCTTCAGCTGGAGAAGCTCTAGCCATTCAGCTCTCTTGCTTGGGTCTCTATATACACTGTAAAAATTGAAAAAGTGTGCTATATGCGACGGTTTTAGTGTGCTCACCGCACTTTTTTTCAATCATTTTTTACAGTGTAGGAAGTCTATGAAAGGAAACAGTTTTCTCTTGTCCTTGTGTTCTCACAAAACATGCATTTAAGTCCACAAATTTGCCTATTTTGTCTCTATCTCTATAGAACTGAACACTCTTTTGACTTGCAACAAACACTAACTTGCACATGGGAGAACTGCAGATTCAGCAGAAATTGTTTCTTACTGGGATACACTGAATAGCATGCGCACAGTACACCTGTAAAGTCTCAATTTATGAATTTTACACTGACTTGTGCATATAGATCTAACGCTCACGCCGGCATCCAGCCGTGACGTCACAGCAATTAAAAGCTGATTAGCTCTTACACATGCAACTGGTCTATACTGATAGTAATTATAAAGCTGCCAAACGTACAAGATAGTTCTTTATATTATATATACACACACATTAATCATATGCAGTATAACAATTATATAGGGACATCACCTAGTCCGTTTTCCATACTCCATAATTATAGACATAGTCATGCGTGCATGCATGAATGATTTGCATGAGAGGAAACAGACTACATTATTTTACATATTGTATACCGGGTTATTTTTGTATAATCAATAGTGGAAATTTGTTCGGATCAGTATATAGAGCATCTACAACTGCAAAATGTTTCTGGCACAATAGATTCAACGCAACTATCCTGAGCTACGAATATTTAAATAGTTAAATGGCCATACGAACATTTGCACCAACAAAAATTATATATGCTTTTCTTATTATTGTCCCATGGATATGCACATGCATGCACGCACATTTCAGGCTGGTTTATGTGATCCTGTTGTGACAATGGGAAAGTTAAAAGATTCTGCAGCGGAACCAGGACAACGTCAATCAATGGGGGAATCTCATCCCGAAAAACTATCTCTTGCTCTGGAGCCCGAATCTGCAGCAATCGAGTGCAAGAAGGCGATTTCAAAAGATAGAAATTCCATAAAGGATGTGAAATACTATATGATTGTTGATTGCGGTGGCGGTACTGTGGATATAGCTACCCATGGAATTGTCGGTGTTCATGTTGAAGAATTAGTACCTTCGGCAGGTAACATGAGTGGTGGAACAACCATTAATGAAAGGTTTCGGGACTTTTTGAGTGATTTTGTTGGTGATCCTGATTTTGTTCAGTACTTAAATGTACCTAGAGCTGCGGACAAATCAAAGCGGGTGTCAGAGATGAATTCAATCGTGTACACAAAGTTTGAAGAACAAAAAATATGTTTTGGCAATCAAGTGCCAGGAAGCAAAGAAAGCTTTGTTGTCGAATTTCCCTTTGCATTTGCACAAGACTTTGGTGAATTGATGGAAACGAAGGCAGCAGAACAGGCAAGAATGTTAGGCCACACAAATGTAGGGATCGAGGATGATGGATCACGAATGAGATTATCGTATGAACAAATGGCCGAATTTTTCAAGCCTACAATTAAAGAAATTGGTAAATTGATCTGTGACCACATTAAAGAAAATAACTTGGTTTCAACAATCGACACCATTTTTTGGGTAGGCGGATTTGGCGGGTGCAGGTATTTGAGAGATCAACTTGAAGCAGATATTGGCAGCAACTTTGGTACGAGTAAAATTCAGTATAGTTGTCCACCAGAGCCACAGTTAGCCGTAGTGAGAGGTGCACTGGCGTTTCGATGTGATCCTAGTGTGATACAGCAGCGAAAGGCTGATGCTACGTATGGTATCGAATGTAGAATACCATTTGATAAAGATAAACATCGATTAGACTACCGTGTCGACGATGCAGATAACTGCTCCAAAAAGTGGTGTGCAAATATATTTTCAACTTTTATCGAGAGAGGCGAGAGTATTTGCACAAACGAAGTTTTTGTTTGTAACTATTCACCAGCCTCTCGCTCACAGAAAACCATTAGGTTAACTTTCTACAGTGCTCCACAAAACAATGTATGGTACACAACTAATCGTGATGTCACTGAGCTAGCCAAAATGGATATCAATATCGCTGGCTCTGGTCGGGATAGGGAGATCGAGGTAGTTTTCGATGTGACGCACACTGAAATACAAGTTTGTGCACGAGACAAGCTGAGTAAGAACGAATACAAAATTATTGTTGATTTTCTGTCTGCAAAAAATGACTAAACGATTTACATATACATTACTGCATGTGTTTTTAAGTACACATGCATTTACAGTGGTTTTCCTTACCTTTGCAGGCTATACTGCAAGAGCACTGCAACCACAATCATTATGTAGTAAATATAGTATTTTGGTTGGCTTCTGTTATGATTGTTAGTAACATTACAAGCCAACAAAATTACTTGCTATGGCCTGCAAAATGCAAACTGTAACTGTTTTAATTTGGCAATTTCAAAACTGCCAAATTAGTGGACCTAATTGCTGTAGTAGCCTAAGATGTCAAATTAAAAGTCGCCAAATTCTAATAGCTCACTCGCCAAATAATTATAATAGCCGCTAAATGTTCCAGGTGTCTCATATTTTATCTGACTGAAGTGATGGTAGCTCTGATGGTAGCTCAGCTAACTTGTTGCTTGGTTCATTGTGGCGAGCTAAAACTTGTATGTATAGCTATAGGGAGCGGAGGGCCTGTATTTACTAGGCTCAAAATTGGATATTTCCGAAAGCAGCTTGTTGACCTCAAGGCTGTGAATAGAAGGAGTGCTGTGAAAGTAGAGTAGTAACCTGTGTGAAAAGTCTGCAATAGCCAGTATTTTACCCGTCATTGATTTTTGTGATGTGTGGGTGGACTAAAATAACACAGACAGGTTATCACTACATTGTGGTTGCAGTGCTCTTGGAGTATAGCCTGCAAAGGTATGGAAAACCACTGTAAATTTACAATAATAAGTTGAATAATTTAGTAGTTATAAGGCCACTCCAAGTGACACTCTGGTTTCTGGCCTTGAAGTTTTTCTAATTGGATGCGGGCGGGCGGCTTTTCTTATGTCATTATCAATTTCACCTTATGAATCTCATTATTTTGCAAATGAATATCATTATCACACTATTTTGTACCACATGGACCATTCTGCGCATGCGTAGTAGAAATAATGAGATAGAAATCCGATAGAAATCCAAGAATAAAATCTGATGCGGGCGGTGGACCAGAAACCAGAGTATCACTTGGAGTGACCTAATTATATAGACTCTACGTCATACGTATGTAGCTTATATATATTAATAATTATGTTTTTGCAAAATAAGAAAATTAATTTAATACACAATACTGTGGAGCCTCCGAATAACGCACAAGTTGGTAAAAGAGAGTAAAAGAGTATATAAATGTACAAAATAATAATGTAAACTTTGCGAGCGTTGATCACTTCGCTGAAGAAAGAATTACAAAATTATTGTTGATTTTAATACAGCTATTCTTTCGCCTAATTGACGTAATGGAGTATCATTATACTGTACACTAACTGGAAAATTTGGCGGGTATTATTATTATAATTATTTGGCGAATTCGAATGAGCCGTTTGAACCGATTTGGCGGTTTTTACAAATTGATTTAAGTTGGTGTTTCAATGACGTTGGGTTCACCGGGAAACTTTAATTCCAGTACGTTGTATACATGTATAGATCTACACTTCATTATGGGAGAATAGTACGCCTCTGCATGTATGGAGTACTTCGTTTAGCTATAATATACATATATTATTACACATGCATGCATGCCTATAGCCTCGATCCCAGGCCGAGTTTTCGCTTTTATAACGGTTAGGTTCGCCTAACCGTTATAAAAGCGAAAACTCGGCCTGGGATCGAGGCTAGCATGCCTATAATTTAACGTGCATGCATTGTGGGAGTACTTTGCAATAGCTATACATGCATTCATGCGCCTAATGGGGATAAATCTGTACGCCTCTTGGGAGTATATAATGTTACAAGCTATACACATGCATACACTGTAAAAAATGGTGTGTGGTTTTGACGCAAGTGCGTGACTATTGTGGCAATTATCAGGAAAAAACGCAAGAAAAAACGCACGTTTGCCACAATAGTTACGCACTCTGCGTCAAAACCATGCACACATCATTTTTTACAGTGTAATTGTATGTAGATATTATATACACATTTATAATGCATGTATATACCATACTAATTGGTGTCGTATAAAAGGAGTGATGTGTACACGGAAAAGAATGCAACAAATCAGTTGTTACACAGCTTCACTGTATAAATTATTGGCTCAGTATAATTATAGTGTCGGGGCCTGCAGCTTTCGATAGGGCCTACGTCACTACTGAGCCAATATGGCACTCGATCGTACATGTGTCACAACTGCTGTTGTATATAGCTTGTAACATTATACTCCCAAGAGAGGCATATAGATTTACCCCCATTATAGGCATGTCGTTTTTGTAAAGGTATACTCCCACATTAGGCATGTATATAGCTATTGCAAAGTACTCAACACTTTTATGCAAAGATTCTGCAAACTCCAGTATATAACATGCATGCAGCATGCAGTGTATATAGAGCTTGTAACCACATTGTACTTATAATTATGCATTATACTGCATGCACACTTGTGTATTATACAGATTTACCCCCATGCATATACACCTCAGGGAGTACTAACCAGACTACATATGCATGCCTAATGGGCCATTAATTAGGCATGTAGATAATTATTTATAGTACTCCCATGAGGTACTATATATATACAGTGCTTTTCAAGTAGGTTGAAGATCATTCAAGGTTGAATGTTGAAATTCAGAGTATTATTATACTCACAATAATTATACAAGCCACTAAACCACAAAGCTGTGACAAACCTAGCTATATGGGGGTACAGTGGTTTGCACAACAGTTGTCCAGAGCAAATAAGGCATAGCAAAACCACAATAATCCTTTTAAGGTACTCAGCTATGAATATCATCATGCATGCTACTCTAGGTGGCTGACGTTTCTTCATACAAGTATTTGGGTTTGCTCTGTAAAGAGTCCTTACTTGTTATTCTGCATGGGCACTGTAGTTACAGAGCAACAAAATCCCATACCATAGCCGGAAACCATTGGTCTTTTCTCTCCTACCCGATTACCCACTTATAACAATTTTACTGTTCTATTAATTAATCACCACAAAACCACCCAATATATTATTTGGATATGTTGTAGCTTTAATATTCACATACACAATGGTATCAGCATATTATCTTAGAAATGTTCCAATCATAAGATATTTACATTTATAAGTAGTACGCATGCACTACAATGTTATGGAAACTGCATGGACAATTTTTCACTAATGCTATTGTGATTATGCCTCGAGGCGTAGCCGCACGAAGGTTATTAAAGTAGTCGAGCGCCGCCGCCCTCCTTGAAGGAGGTCAGGAATCAAGCGCCTATCCACAGTTTTGTTCTGGCCTGTTACACAACAGCATAATTATTATGATATTCATAGCTGACTACCTTATAAAGATAACTGTGGTTTTACTATTGACTGTGTTGCCTTAATTTGCTCTGGACAACTATTGTGCAAACCACTGTTGTTCAAAGGTGAATGTTGAAATTCGAGTATTATTATATATATACTCACAATACAAGCCACTAACAAAGCTGTGACAAACTCCAGTATACTAGTATACATGCATGCATGTGTATATATAGCTTGCATGTAACACTATACTCATATACCCATATACCTCATGCATGGGAGTACTAACTATATAGACTACATGCCTAATGGGCATGCAGGTATAGATTAATTTATACCCCAGTAAATTTGTAGCTAAATACAGCACTCTCACTATAAAGTATAATTATTATTTGTGTTGAGGTTGACCTTCACAGTGTTGTCATAACTTAATTGACTAAAATTCAAAGGTTCGTATACCATTCAGTGGATTCTTTGTTAAAAAGCACACTTACATCTATATGCTGTAGAGCTGATAAGCTTCAACCAGCTAAAAGTTGGAAAAAGGAGTGATGTGTATATACATCAGAATTTTCTATGTACATGCTAGCCTCGACCCCAGGCCGATCCGTCTCCAATTGAACGCTAGGTCGCCTATACTAGCCTCGACCCCAGGCCGATCCGTCTCCAATTGAACGCTAGCTCCTACTATAGGCTACAGATGTACTCCATTAGGCAGTAGCTATTGTAACAGTATACTCCCATGCACTAGGCTATATAATTATACAGATGTACGTTATACTCCATGCATGCATTAGGCAGTATAGCTATTGTAATAGTATATGCTATACGATAATTATAGTGGGAATAATTATTATTCCCACTAGGCTACAGATGTACTCCATAGCTATTGTAACAGTATACTCCCACTAGGCTACACAGATGTACTCCATTAGCCTAGGCATGCATGTATTAGCTATTGTATATAACAGTATATTCCCACTAGGCTACACAGATGTACTCCATTACCCTATAGGCATGTAGCTATTGTAACAGTATACTCCCACTAGGCTATACAGATGTACTCCATTAGCAATTGTAATAGTATACTCTCACTAGGCTACAGATGTACTCCATTAGGCAGTATAGGTATTTGGTATTGTAACCAGAGGAGATCGAAATGTGTGCACGAATCACTACAAGTGCTAGTGCATTTGCATGGTCTTAGGCCAGGTATGCAAAACCTTGTCACCCTAATGGGGTCTAGGGACCCTACAGTATTGATTATGCACCTATCAATGTCAGTCCCCACTATCCCCCCCCCCCTGCGGGGCATAGTGGGGACATAGTGGGGTTTTGTTTGGGTTTTGATTCAGCAAGTAACCCCGAGGTGTGGGATAGGGTGGGGAATTTGACTTCCTCAAATACAAACTTATAACAGTAATGTCCGGAAAAGTATAGCACATGCATGCACGCGTGTATAGTCAAATCCCGGGATTGTTAAGTGGGGGTATATGCATGGGAGGAGAAGTGGGGATTTGATTTCAACCAGGCCCCCTGGGGTGGGGCAGTTGATATTGATGTAAATCAAATCCCCACTAAACCCCGACATAGCCCGCATGGGGGGTAGTGGGGACTGAAATTGATAGGTGCATTAGTACTACATCAAAGTCAAAGTGCAGTAACTCTTACTGTACAATAAATGTGTACTTATGTAACTGCCAGTACAAATCATATAGGGAAGGTTCCTAACTTCCTAGGAAGGGAGGGATGCAGGTAGTATACGTTATCACATGACCGCAATGATACTGAACTTTTAGTGATTTGTACGCATGCATGTCGGACTTCCTTTATATTGATACAGTATATTATACTCCCACTATATAATTATACCTATATATACAGATGTACTCCATTAAGCAGTACGTAGACTCTAGCTATTGTAATGTATATAATTATACATAACAGTATATACCGTATATATAGCAGGTAATTTTTGGGGGACAAAATATTCGTGGTTCAGCAATATATTGAGACATTTTGTGGATAATATTTTCGTGGTTGCTGCTTGCACTGCAGGTAAAGGTAGGCAAGGTCGCTTCATTCGTGGGTAAAATATTCGTGGTCAGAGCTCCAACCACGAAAACCACGAATTACCCGCTATACGGTATATATAGCCGCAGTCAGAAATAAATGTGTAATAGATATTTATACTAATGCTATTATGTGGGCAGCTATCATAATTACTGCATACTCTTGTATTAACAGTAATATCGATTTTCTAATTTAGTAATATAGATTGGTACCACACACTGGCCATATCCTAGCAACCGCAGGAAAACAGGATAATTTTATACATGCACTGTACGTAGATACAACGCGGATGAGAGAAAAAATACGATTAAATTAACAGTAATGATCGAACTAAAAGTCTATCTCAGCAAATCCCCTAGTGATGTTTTGTCTACAATACTTGTAAAACAGTTCCTCTGCTTGTGTCAGTACTTCAGTCAGATTCATCTTCATGGAGAGTCTGTGCATTGGAATGACATTAATTTTAGTTAAAAACTTGAAAACTTGATCATAGAACCACCAACAAAAGAACTACCTGAAAGGATATTTTCATTACAGTGGAACCTCCATAACAACCACTTCGGAAGAGCAACCACACGCTATAAAACCGCCAAGAGCTCAGGTCTGGATTGAAACTACAATGCATGTAAAGCAACCACTCAGAGAACGGCCACCTTTCTACTGCGTATAACGAGCAGTTTTCTATAGTCCTAATCAGCTTTAGCAATTGAAAACAACCTCCCAAAACGGACAGCCACACCCAGAATTAGCATTGCTATTTTGCACAACTGTGAAAACCTAGCTATAGCTCGTCCCTACAGCCTTTTACAGCCTTTTCAAAGCTTGCATGAGCTATAGAGATAGAAGCAGTTAGCAAAGATCCAAGATTGATTTGCAGCAGGAATGTATATCTCGGAGAATCTACTTTTACATGCATCTGTAAAGGTCATGTATATTGTAGAGGCATTGTCACACTGGTACCAGAGGAGGTCCGACATGCGTAAACGAATCTCTATAAGTTCAGTGCATTGTGGTCATGGGGTCACGATAATGTCCAGGCCAAATGCACTAGCACTTATAGTGATCCGTGCACGCATGTCGGACCTCCTCTGCACTAGCTGGTACTATATATCAACTACCATGTGACACATGGAGTGCGAAGACAATATACATTGTACACATATCTAAGTTATAGAGTACTCTAAGTAAACTATACCAGCCTTAATTGGCACAGTTGATTGACAATAGAGCCAGTATTGATACAAGGTCATGTTTCACTCACCCGTTGAGACAGCCATAGATTCCAGCAGCATCAGAAGCCTTGCAAATGTCATTACTATTCATTGTCAGAATGGCCACACACACGAAAACATCAAACGTGAACTCCAGGTTGACCTCTGATCTCTCAGAGCGGGTCTCACCAGCTGAAGAAAGAAAATATACAAGTGTATAATACAGTACTCGAATTCCTTTATCCATGCAATTGGGTATTTGTATGTATAGTACTATTTTAACTTAATAGACTACCTGCACCTAATTGTACATACATGTATGTATAGTACATAATTATTATCCTTAAATTAAACGAGCTCACCATCCATTTCAAACTCCTTGGCGATGACCTTGTCTGTTACCACGAGAGCCCGGTCAGAGTTGAGCTCTAGGTACTGACTGTTGAGCACCTCAAATATCCTCAGGGCCTCCTCGAAGGGGAATTCCCTCTTGAAGTCCAACAACAGCCATCTATGCATGGGGAAAAGAGATATTATTTTAACGAAGCCTTTGTTACAGTCAGTGCAAAACACTACAGGGATTTGTGTTAGGTAAAGATCAACCATTGTTACAGTGCAAAACACTACAGGGATTTGTGTTAGGTAAAGATCAACCATTGTTACAGTGCAAAACACTACAGAGTGCGTTTGTAATGTGGATATCACACCACCACCTACGCATTCGGTTAAATTGATGTAGTCTATATACTGTATAGAGGTAACAGTGTAGTATATTCAAACGAGCAACCTTCAACTATAGGAGTAAGCAACTAATTTCCCATGCATGGACACACCCCACTCACCTGTGACAAAAAAAGGTAGTCACGACAATCAGACTTGTCAAAGAAGCCGTACAACTCTCTATCCACCTCCCTCACCAGGTTCTTCACAAATGCTGCAGACCAACAGGAAAACATGCATTCAGACAATGCAAACTATTACAATTATATACTCACACACACCTAACTTGTACAGTGTACGGGCCACACTTAATTGGTAATCGTTAATGCAAATCACAACTCTATTACAGCACACTACATGCACTAGTGATACAAGAGCCACTGCACTCACCAACTTTCCTCATCATGGTGTGCTCGAGGAAGTCCTCTCTCTTCTTGGACATGTAGCTGGCAAACAGCCAGTACGAGTCAACCTCCGAGTCTGTCACCACTAGGAACCGGGCCAGGATGTCGTTCATGCCCTGGGCATAGCCAACCTCTGGAGGGGGGAGAATGACCAATCAAATCACTAGATATTACATGTGATAGTATGTTTCTTATAATTACCATGGTCACTGAAAACTTAATACGTGACTGTAATGTGTACTGAAGAACTATACATACACAATAAATAAAGTCAATTACAGCAATTACAGCAATTACAGCAATTAGGAGAACTCTTATACAGACCACTCCTTCTAAACTGCGTACAGTATATACTATAGCTCTAACTCACCCGGGTGAAACATGGCGTAGGTGAGGAGTATTCTGTGGACCTTCCTCAGGTTGCGCTTGTGAGTAAAGTAGTGATAGTTCTTGTCAGTTCTGGCCACATCTCTGAGAACTATTCTCCTGGCCTTGGGGTAGCTGGTCTCCAACTGGACAGGCCGGCGAGCTGCGTACACCTGTGTTGTGTGGGAGGAGTGTGCGTGTGTGTGTGTAGTGTGTGTGGGGGGTGGTAAGTGAATGTGGTGTGTGTGTGGAGGTGAGTCAATGTTCGAATACATTGCACATGTATGTAACCGTGCACAAGTATTTACTCGTACACATTTAATGCGAGAAACTGTAACTGCTAAATATGAACTTTATGCTCTATTAGTCTAAGCTCTATATAGGATTCCATACGCCCTTACATATATAATGGGCAACATTCCTTACATTCTTAGCTTAATTAAAGAAGCAGCAAAACAAAATATGCATGTATTCACAGTACTCGGCACATTTACTCTTAATACACTGACTCACCCGCGAAGGGAAATCGAGAATCTTCAACAAAGCCTCATCATCTTGACTCAAGTTCTCACAGCTGCTCTTGAACTCACACACGCACTTCTTCACACTTTCCTCCCTCTCTTGACATATGCCACACTCGTTGCTAGTCTCTCCAACAGACCAACTGCAACTGCGCGCACGAACAATCTGCAACTCTTTAATTCAGGCATAATTCAGAATTTATATTGGCTTCTTAATAGTATACACGTGCAACTTGTATGTATACTCACTCGGTGAATTTTCTGTGTGTGATGATTATTTAGGAATGTACAGTATAATTTTTTCGGAGAATCCACGTTTACAGTATTCATATACACGTGTATCTGTAAAGGTCATGCATATAATTTACTATTATTATAGAGGCTCTGTCATATTGGTACTACATGAATTACCATATGAGAATTCCCCCTTCGAAGAGGCCCTGAGGATATTTGAGATGCTCAACAGTCAGTACCTGGATTACCATAAAACGTTGAGACAGCCATAGATTCCGGCAGTATCAGAAGTCTTGCAAATGTCATTACTGTTCCTTGTCAGAATCACCACACTCAAACACATCAAACGTGAACTCCAGGTTGACCTCTGACCTCTCAGAGAAGGTCTCACCAGCTGAAGAAAGAAGTTTATAATACAGGGGTAGAAGTTCTTTACTTGAATTCCTTTATCCAATCAATACTATACATAAATGATAGATCGTTAACTTAACAGAATTAACCACAGTCATGGGTATAGAATTATTGTATCTAATGAACCCATGCAGGCACAGGACTGTACATGTAGTTAGACAATGTTTCGGAAGTTTTTACATGATTTAGAAGCTCAAAGGACTGGTTGTAGTATCCCGAACGTAGTGAGGGTTCTACTAGCCCTGAGGGCTTCTAAATCATGTGGAAACTTCCTAAACAGCATTTTAGATCATAGCAACCATGAGTATCTAGCCAATCAGATTTGAATGCTAATCTTTGCTACATGATTTTCTAAGTGAAGTACATGATTTTATAAGTTGGATAGAACACTTCCTTTAGCCAATCAGATCGCAGTATTTATGGCAAACATGATCATCTATATAGCCATTAGGGTTGAGTATTTGTACGTATAGTACAGTACTCTTCTAACTTAATAGACTACCTGAACCTAATTGTACATGTATGTACAGTACATAATAAATTAAACGAGCACTCACCATCCATTTCAAACTCTTTGGCGATGACCTTGTCTGTTACCACGAGAGCCCGGTCAGAGTTGAGGTCCAGGTACTGACTGTTAAGCACCTCAAATATCCTCAGGGCCTCTTCGAAGGGGGAATTCCCTCTTGAAATCCAATAACAGCCATCTATGGAGAATAATTATTACCCTAATTATTAATGGAGTGGCAAAACAAAATAAATACACTGTATTCACAGTACTCGTCACTGACTCACCCGCGAAGGGAAATCGAGGATCTTCAACAAAGCCTCATCGTCTTGACTCAAGTTCTCATAGCTGCTCTTGAACTCACACACGCACTTCTTCACACCTTCCTCCCTCTCCTGACAGATGCCACACTCGTTGCTAGTCTCCCCAACAGACCGACTGCAACTGCACGAGCTCTGATCAACACCCTGACACCCGTTTTTCATTTGGGGATAAAATTGAACCATTAGATCTAGTTTCAAAACTGGTATCCCCCTTAATGGCCACCCCCGAAGAAAGGTAAACTCCCAAACAAACAGTTTGTGTATAATTATACAACTCAACAAAAATAATTAATAAAGGCTACCTCTGTATAACACATCGAACAAAACCGTACTCGATACTCCCCAAATTAATGTATCCGTTATGAAAGGGTGCCACTATACATATACAATGTCATGCATGTACATAACCATAACCACAATGATCCACTCACAGCGGAAGAGAGCCTCTCTCATGGCCGCCTCCTTTACTAGTATCCCATCAGAGTCGAACCAATCACTGAACTCCGAGTCACTCACTGGGTTACCATGGCGACGAGTGTTAGCGTGTGCCATCTATTTAATACATCCATACAATTCCTTAGACCATAATGAAGTGTGTCTTAAAAAGACATGCACTGTAAGTAGATATAACGCGATGAGAGAAAAATATACGATTAAAATAATGATCAAACTACAAGTCTATCTCAGCAAATCCCCTAGTGATGTTCCGTCTACAATACTTGTAAAACAGTTCCTCTGCCTGTGTCAGCACTTCAGTCAGATTCATCTTCATGGAGAGTCTGTGCATTGGAATGACATACTTAGATGGAATTGTTATACTTGATCATAGAACCAACAACAAAAGAACTACTCGAAACTGTTACAATGCATGGAACCTCCACTATCCAGCCACCTCTGAAGAGCAACCACACGCTATAGAACGGCCAAGAGCTCAGGTCCGGATTTACAATGACTCAATGTAGCAACTTCTTAGGAGCGGCCACCTTTCTACTGCGTGTCTATAGTCCTAATCAGCTTTAGCAATTGAAAATAATCTCCCAGAAAGGACAGCCAAACCCAGAATTAGCAGCTATTTGCACAACTGTGAAACCTAGCTGTAGCTCGTCCCTATATACAGCTTTTTCAAAGCTTGTATGAGCTATAGAGAAGCGGATAGCAAAAATCCAAGATTGATTTGAGGCAGGAATGTATATTCGAAGAATATGCTTTCACATGCATCTGTGTATTACTATTATTACAGAGGCATTGTCACACTGGTACTACATCAATTACCATATGGCAAATGGAGTGCAGGGACAAGATACATTGTGCATATCTAAGTTTTAGAGTACTATAAGTAAGCCTTAATTGGCACAATTGATAAACAATAGAGGCATTGTCACCAGAAGTCACATGTTTCACTCACCCGTTGAGACAGCCATAGATTCCGGCAGCATCAGAAGCCTTGCAAATGTCATTACTGTTCATTGTCAGAATCGCCACACACACGAACGTCTCCAATTCGTCGCATAGAGCTGGGTACTTTGTTTCTTATGAATGGATACAATGCAAATTCGTAGACAACTGTTGTAACAATACCAAAACATCAAACGTGAACTCAAGGTTGACCTCTGACCTCTCAGAGCGGGTCTCCCAGCTGAACAAAATATTACAAGTTTATAATACAGTGGTAGAAGTTCTTTACTCGAATTCCTTTAATGATAGATCTTTAACCTATAACAGAGCTAACATCACTATGGGGTGTAGCATTATAATTATATAGCCAACAAATCAAATGTACCCATGCAGGCATAGGACTATATATGCATGCATGTAGAGGACTGCATAGGGTAGGGAGATTGTACGTATAGAGACTACCTGAACCTAATTGTACATACATGCATGTACAGTACATAATTATTATCCTTAAATTAAACGAGCACTCACCATCCATTTCAAACTCCTTGGCGATGACCTTGTCTGTTACCACGAGAGCCCTATCAGAGTTGAGCTCCAGGTACTGACTGTTGAGCACGGGCGAGAGCTGGAGCTGTTGGGGAGAGAGCACCTCAAATATCCTCAGGGCCTCCTCGAAGGGAAATTCTATGGAGAAAAGAGATATCATTTAACGAATATTAACCATTGCTACAGACAAAACTCTAAAGGGATTTGTAAAGATCAACCACATTGTTACAGGTCAATATGGGCAGCAACCATGGTTACTACTAATTACTATAATTATGTAAGTACAATAAATAGTGTGTTCTGGAAGATGTTATTAGCTTAGGTGATGACCATCCAATAGAATAATAAGGACATGTAGTATATATAATTATATTAGCTCTGCATGCATGCCATGAGCATATTATATATGCCATATATTCTAGGCATACAATCATACTTTTAGAGGTGCATGCATGTGATTAGGGGGTGCATGGTTTAATCTTTGTTCTAGATCTACAATGTCTGATAAAAACCCCAGCAAGCTAATTGGGCCAGGGCATGCCAGCCACTGTCGTCTGCATTATAAAAGATCAAATTTTCCCCCTATTTTTATGTATATAAAATTATATTCTTTTTATGATACAAGAACGTTCTTTGAGATTCTCTATCCAAGATAAGCGCACTTACAATTGAAAGCATAATTATGTTGGAATAATAAACAGAACCATGAACATTAGAATATAGCCTCGGAATACATTCTTAAATTATAGGCAACTTTTTTGCATAATTATTGGTTATTAATGCCTATAATTATAGGCCAACTAATACGTTTATAGGATTTTTTAGCTTGGCTTAAAAAGACATGCACTGTATACGTAGATATAAGGCAGATGAGAAAAAATACGATTAAAACAACAGTAATAATCAAACTACAAGTCTATCTCAGCAAATCCCCTAGTGATGTTCTGTCTACAATACTTGTAAAACAGTTCCTCTGCCTGTGTCAGTACTTCAGTCAGATTCATCTTCATGGAGAGTCTGTGCATGGGAATGACATACTTAGTTAACTGCATAGAACCGCCAACAAAAGAACAGTGGAACCTCCATAACAACCACTTCCGAAGAGCAACCACACGCTATAAAACGGTCAAGAGCTCAGGTCCGGATTGAAACTATACAATGACTTCAATGTAAAGCAACCTCTCAGGAGCGACCACCTCTCTATACTGCGTATAAAGAGCAGTTTTCTATACTCCTAATCTGCTTTAGCAATGGAAAATAACCTCCAGAACGGACAGCCACACCCTGAATTAATTGCTATTTTGCACAACCGTAAAAACCGAGCTATATAGCTCGTCCCTATACAGCATTTTACAGCCTTTTCGCATGAGCTATAGAGAAGCGGTTAGCAAAGATCCAAGATTGATTTGCAGCAGAAATGTATATCAAACTTTATTCAGTATTCACATACACGTGTATCTGTAATGGTCATGCATATTGTATTACTATTATTATAGAGGCATTGTCACACTGGCTACATCAATTACCATATGGCAAAATGGAGTGCATGGACAATATACATTGTAAGTTTTAGAGTCTACGTAAACTATACCAGCCTTAATTGGCACAATTGATTGACAATAGAGGCATTGTCACACTGGCTACATCAATTACCATATGACAAATGGAGTGCATGGACAATATACATTGTAAGTTTTAGAGTCTACGTAAACTATACCAGCCTTAATTGGCACAATTGATTGACAATAGAGGCATTGTCACACTGGCACTACATCAATTACCATATGGCAAATGGAGTGCATGGACAATATACATTGTAAGTTTTAGAGTCTACATAAACTATACCAGCCTTAATTGGCACAATTGATTGACAGTAGAGGCATTGTCACACTGGCACTACATCAATTACCATATGGCAGATGGAGTACATGGACAATATACATTGTACATATCTAAGTTTTAGAGTATAAGCATACTATAAGCAGCCTTAATTGGCACAATTGATAAACAATAGAGGCATTGTCACCAGTATTGATACAAAGTCACATGTTTCACTCACCCGTTGAGACAGCCATAGATTCCAGCAGCATCAGAAGCCTTGCAAATGTCATTACTGTTCATTGTCAGAATTGCCACACACACAAAAACATCAAACGTGAACTCCAGGTTGACCTCTGACCTCTCAGAGCGGGTCTCACCAGCTGAATAAAGAAAATACAAGTGTATAATACAGGGGTAGAAGTTCTTTATTCGAATTCCTTTATCTATGGAATCAATACATGACTATGGGGTGCAGCATTATCTATAGCCAATAAATGTACCCATGCATGCAGGCACAGGACTACATGCATGCATATAGAGGACTGCATAGGGTAGGGAGATTGTACGTATAGTACTCTTCTATAACTTAATAGACCTATACAAATGATTGTACATGTTAATTATTATCATGCATAAACGAGCACTCACCATCCATTTCAAACTCCTTGGCGATGACCTTGTCTGTTACCACGAGAGCCCGGTCAGAGTTGAGCTCCAGGTACTGACTGTTGAGCACCTCAAATATCCTCAGGGCCTCCTCGAAGGGAAATTCCCTCTTGAAGTCTAATAACAGCCATCTATGCATGGGGAAAAGATATATTATTTTTTAACGAAGCCTTTGTTACAGTCAGTGCAAATAAACACTACAGGGATTTGTGTATGGTAAAGATCAACCATTGTTATAGTGCAAAACACTACAGGGATTTGTGTTAGGTAAAGATCAACCATTGTTATAGTGCAAAACACTACAGGGATTTGTGTTAGGTAAAGATCAACCATTGTTATAGTGCAAAACACTACAGGGATTTGTGTTAGGTAAAGATCAACCATTGTTATAGTGCAAAACACTACAGGGATTTGTGTTAGGTAAAGATCAACCATTGTTACAGTGCAAAACACTACAGGGATTTGTGTTAGGTAAAGATCAACCATTGTTATAGTGCAAAACACTACAGGGATTTGTGTTAGGTAAAGATCAACCATTGATATAGTGCAAAACACTACAGGGATTTGTGTTAGGTAAAGATCAACCATTGTTATAGTGCAAAACACTACAGGGATTTGTGTTAGGTAAAGATCAACCATTGTTATAGTGCAAAACACTACAGGATTTGTGTTAGGTAAAGATCAACCATTGTTATAGTGCAAAACACTACAGGGATTTGTGTTAGGTAAAGATCAACTATTTATAGTGTAAAACACTACAGGGATTTGTATGGTAAAGATCAACAGTGCAAAACCAGAGGAGGAACGCCAGGGTCAATAGAGTCACGTTTAATGAAGGATTAAACATTCTTGTTCTGGGTTCTTGACCTTTGCTGCATATAGCAGCTTAGCGCTTCTGTTCTTTATTTGCCTGCTTGGAAAGCTTGCTATACCTAGGTCTATCCAGTGCAGCAAGCCAGTACATCAAAATTTATACCCTAGCCATGGAAGGCTAATTTCCATATCTTGTGGTTTTGAAGAATGCAGTAAAAGGACAAAGGTTGCAATTAAATCCTGGATCTCCTCTCAAGCTGATTCCTCTGGGGCGCGATAGCTCAACCGATTTCTGTTGTGATTATAAAGAGGATCAAGCTATTGGTGGTGTATAAACTCAGGGGCACGAGGGTAAACTCAGTTTTACATGTAAAACATAGGGCCATATGGTGTTTTAATTAGTGACCTTTTGACACTGGCATTCCTCCTCTGGTGCAAAACATTACAGGGATTTGTGTTAGGTAAAGATCAACCATTGTTATAGTGCAAAACACTACAGAGTGCGTTTGTAATGTGGATATCACACCACCACCTACGCATTCGGTTAAATTGATGTAGTCTATATACTGTATAGAGGTAACAGTGTAGTATATTCAAACGAACAACCTTCAACTATAGGAGTAAGCAACTAATTTCCCATGCATGGACACACCCCACTCACCTGTGACAAAAGAGGTAGTCACGACAATCAGACTTGTCAAAGAAGCTGTACAACTCTCTATCCACCTCCCTCACCAGGTTCTTCACAAATGCTGCAGACCAACAGGAAAACATTCAGACAGTGCAACCTATTACAATTATATACTCACACACACCTAACCTGTACAGTGTACGGGCCACACTTAATTGGTAATCGATTATGCGGAATCGTTAATGCAAATCACAACTCTATTACAGCACACTACATGCACTAGTGATACAAGAGCCACTGCACTCACCAACTTTCCTCATCATGGTGTGCTCGAGGAAGTCCTCTCTCTTCTTGGACATGTAGCTGGCAAACAGCCAGTACGAGTCAACCTCCGAGTCTGTCACCACTAGGAACCGGGCCAGGATGTCGTTCATGCCCTGGGCATAGCCAACCTCTGGAGGGGGGAGGGGGGGTGGCCAATTAAATCACTAAAAATGTGTCGAACTTCCATTTGGAGTGTCATTTGTGACGATGTAATGTATTACATGTATTTAGTGAAAGTATGTTACTTATAATTGCAATTGCCATGGTCACTGAAAACTTACTACGTTACCAGGAAACAAAAACATGTACATGACTGTAATATGTACGGAAGAACTGTACATACACAATAAATAAAGTCAATTACAGCAATTACAGCAATTAGGAGAACTCTTATACATATCACTCCTTCTAAACCGCGTACAGTATATACCATAGCTCTAACTCACCCGGGTGAAACATGGCGTAGGTGAGGAGTATTCTGTGGACCTTCCTCAGGTTGCGCTTGTGAGTGAAGTAGTGATAGTTCCTGTCAGTTCTGGCCACATCTCTGAGAACTATTCTCCTGGCCTTGGGATAGCTGGTCTCTAACTGGACAGGCCGGCGAGCTGCGTATACCTGTGTTGTGTGGTGTGTGTATGTGTGGTTCGTGTGTGGGGTGGTGGTAAGTGAGTGTGGTGAGTGTCAATGTTTGAATACGTTGCACATGTGTAACCGTGCACAAGTATAAACTTAATGCTAAAAGGAGAAACTGTTAATGCTAATTAATATGAACTTATGCTCTATTAGTCTATATAGGATTCCATACGCCCTTATATATATATTGGGCAACATTCCTTACATTCTAGCCTAATTAATAGAGCAGCAAAACACATGCACTGTACTAGCTCACAGTACTCGGCACATTTACTAAAAACACTGACTCACCCGAGAAGGGAAATCGAGGATCTTCAACAAAGCCTCATCGTCTTGACTCAAGTTCTCACAGCTGCTCTTGAACTCACACACGCACTTCTTCACACCTTCCTCCCTCTCCTGACAGATGCCACACTCGTTGCTAGTCTCCCCAACTGACCGACTGCAACTGCACGAGCTCTGATCAACACTCTGACACCCGCTGCCATCGCTCGGGGATAAAGTTGAACCATTAGTACTTGAGGTTGTAGGTTGAATATTAGTCTCGCACCCAGACTCATTTTCAGAGGATGCAGACAGATCAACAGTTGTGCGCCTACATGTAACTCCATCATTTTCAGAACTTTTTGATTGGTCACTTTTTGTACAAGTACATGAGGAGAATGTCGTGTTTGAAGCTTCTGAAAATCCGCTTTCACTGTTTGTAGTTACAGAGTTACTTAAAGAGCCCGAGGCTATCATCTTGTGACATCGGCTACACATTTCTCCACTGCAGTCCAAACTGGCCTCTATCGAACCTGTATCATCATTGGTCGGAGATTCATCATTTGTGACAGGGGATTTTTCATTGGAGGAGGGGGAATTTGATCGGGATTGATTAACTATTTCATCGTCGCTCAGTTCTAGATACGAGGGTTGGTCATGGATGGTTGTTTCGGGGGATTGCATTGTATTATCGAGGATTTGCCAGCGTTGTCGAAGTGCCAGGTAGTTAGCTCTGTTCTCCAGGTCGATGGTTCTCTGGTCACTGTGTGTGTGTGCGTGTGCGTGTGTGCGTGTGCGTGCGTGGTGTGTGTGTGTGTGTGTAGGTGTAGGTGTGTGCGTGTGTGTGTGTGTGTGCGTGTGTGTGTGTGTGTGTGTGTGTGTGTGTGCGTGGTGTGTGTGTGTGTGTGTGTAGGTGTGTGGGTGTGTGTGTGTGTGTGTGGGTGCGTGTGTGTGTGTGCGTGTGTGTGCGTGCGTGGTGTGTGTGCGTGCGTGTGTGTGTGTAGGTGTAGGTGTGTGGGTGTGTGGATTAAATAATATAACAGGGATTTTGAATAACTTCTGCAATACTGTAGTGGAATCTTCACAATGTATCCTATTACAGCATATCGACACTTCTGTCTGCCAAATTTTAGTACACGTACTTTCCCGCATTAACACAGAGAGTACAATAAAGAAGAGTAAAGGACACCTCTCAAATTACCCCAGTTTGGGGGTTTCACTGTAGCCTTACTTCTGTTAGGTATAGTGATAATTGTGAGGCTATAGTGATGCCCTAAGGGTGTACTGTGTGTGCATGGTTACTCACCGTCTTGTTGAGTTGAGGGGGTATATTTCAAACAGGAACTTCCAGAGACAGGGACGACATGGAGAGGACACACCCACTAAAGGGAGGGGGTAATTGATTGCATGATTGCGGTAGTTATTATAATTATTAATGTATGTTCACTAAGAGCTAATGGCCACCCCTGAAGAAAGGTCCACTGCGATATAAAGGACAGGTCCCAAACACCTCAACAAGGCTACCATCGTACAACGAACAAAACTATACTCCCAAAATTAATGTGTCTGTTATGAAAGGTGCCACTACATGTACATGTACATAATCATAACCATAATGATCCACTCACAGCGGAAGAGAGCCTCTCTCATGGCCGCCTCATTCACTAGTCTCCCGTCAGAATCGAACCAATCACTGAACTCCGAGTCACTCACAGGGTTACCGTGGCGATGGTGAGTCTTAGCATTTGAGAGTGATGCTCCGTTAGAGTAAGACATGTTTGTATACCTGTAAGTATCACAGTGGAGCTTTAATTATTAAACGGGCTTTTTGTTAATTAACTTTGTTGCCTAAAATGTGTCTGCTATTAATTAGGGACTGTACACATGATCGAGCATTGCACTAACTTAAAGTGCAGCAATAAAAGCAACAGATTCTTGTATTGTAAACAAGCCAGGAAAACAATAACACAAACTTGAAGAATGTCAACTGGTAACAGTATCACTGTAGCTATAGTGCAAGCTTATTAGACGTGTCATCATTATATTATTATTATGCATCGATATCAACCAGCTTGATAATATAAGGTGTGGATATCTGCAAACACGGTTCGGACCCTAATGTACTGTAGCCAAAGCTTGGTTTAAGATTTCTTAATGGTGGTATGATCACTATTGAGATATTATACGCTATTCACAACCACAACATAAATATCCACATCAGTACCTTGTAAATTAAGTCTCGGAAAAAAGACAATGACATAATGATAGCAGATACAAACACAATCAAGCTCTCACAATAACCTCAGATACAGTTCGTACTTAAACTAGGTACGTACTAAGATAAATAAGATAATTATAACTCACAAATAACTTCTTGATTGGCGCGTATAATGGATGAAGAAGACTTTACTGAATTCAGGTTGTTTTTTGATACTAATAATAAATCTAAACAAGCACAACTATTTATAAACACAACTGTACATGCTGCTGAGGTGTCGTTATTCTGTCATGTGTCTTTTCAAAACAACAAATACTATAAGCTGAACCAGCTAGTACACGAGTGTTACAAGCTTTTTACAAGAGTTGCAAATGCCTTTACAAGCACATGACAACAAGCGGAGGCTTGCACAATAAACAAAATGTGACATTAAACAATAATTATCTTTGATGGTTGGAAAGCAAAACACATGAGCTAAGCTTTGTTAGAACATGTACACACAGCACATGATATACTGACTCAACATTAGACACATGCTGAACTGTTAACTCAAGTTGCAGCATCAAAGATTGTGAACTGTACAAATACAAAGTGTGAACACTCTACCGGAATCAAAGCACGGGAATTTCCTTTGTGTACGACATAAAATACAGCCCTAGAAGTTACACAAACAAAAGAAATCAATAGGATCATCAGAATGCTATAAAAAGGGCAATGGCACAAAATAATAAGTGTGTGCGCATTTACACTACAATAGCGGACGCTTTATCCATAGATACGATGTATCGTTTGGTTGTCTATTAATTAACAAACGGACGCGACACAGCCATTTGTCATGGCTTTATCACAACATACCAGCAGTACAGTGTACAAGTGTGGGATCAATCCTAGACTTGTATCAGTCAGTACGTGGTTACTCAGAGTCTCTCTTGGGAATATCCACAGTGATGTAGACCTATATACCTGTCCTGCAACAGGCCGTAGCCAAAGAGCCAGAGTTGTGTACACGTAGATCTACATGTGAATCGAGCCTCTCCCAGCTACGCCTACTTCTGATTTTTCTACTACTTTTTCATTGTCTAGTTAATCATCTTTACCCATTATTGATATTGAGTCTGAGAAGCTTATCATAGATGGTCTAATGTGGAATCCTTACAATAGCAAACACAAGACAAACAAAATAATAACACAAAAAACTAAATAAAAAAAGCTATAATTATATATAATTATGACTGCACAAAATACAGTGATGCCAAAAACTAATTAGGTTCTTCTCTCCTCTGCATGTAACCTCTGTATCCACACATAATTATACATACTCCAGCCGATTGGTTGCATATAAGACAATCCGATAAGAACAAACATAACTATAAAATTTTAGGTATAACTGAATTGCATATTAATTTTATTATTAAACATAATGGGGATTGTGTGAATACAAAAAGCTAATTGTGGAAACGTCTTTTACTTGTGTATACAAATTGATGAAAATCACTCATAAATAAGCTAATGATGCTGCCAACAAAATATCTAGCTATAAAGTATAGAGGAATACCAGGAAAAATTACTGAGCATATAAGATTGTTAAGAAAATTTGCGATCCAAAACGAGTTTTTACATGTTAAATGTATGCATAATAGACACCACTGTTGGTATCTCATTGATCCATTTCCTTCTAGTGAAAAATATCCAAGAGCGTTAGCTAAAACACCCAAAACATAAAAATTAAGATAAAGAATGCACAAAAAGAAAAGATGAGTAGTGACACACTTGTTCCAGATATAACCTCTCAAAGCATACAAAATCACAAGTAGAAAAATTGTGAAACAAAGCATAACGTAAGATTCAATTGTTTGAATCACTAAAAAAAAATATAGAAAGTGCAATAAAGATTGAAATGAGCCAGTCTTTCCCATTTGAACGCGAAAGACAACTGAAGAATACTGCAATGAAAACCAACACTCCAATGAAAAAAGCAAATACTTCAAAATCTTGACAATGTTATGTGCAAAATTGTTTTGTGAGCAGAAAACATAAGAATTGTCAATTAACTGTAGCAAGTCATCAGTGATAAAGTTCATGAGCTTGTCTGGGCCACTAACTGTGTCACAAATTGTACAAGGGAGGTATGTATAGCCAGTTTCGGTAATGGAGAGCAATAGGTCGGATATCAATACTTTGCATACACTCGTGTAAGTCTGAGAGCACGCTTTGTTCAGCAATGTGTTGTTTTCTTCTAAAAATGTAAGCGTGACATCTAGAATAATACTTGAATGGTTGCTCTCTAAGCCTCCTTGTTGAGAATAAAATAGAAGAACTATTATTTCTTCTGAAGAAAAGTAGTGATCTTCTGTACTTAACAAAATTCTAGCTAGCTGTCGTATGTTATGCTGTTCGCTAGTGATAAGTTGGTCTTTTTGAGCTGGTTCTTTAATCGACTTTATAGAAGTGAGATAATTATAAAGTTTCTTTGTATAATACTCTACGAATGTTGTTTTGAAGTCAGATTTCAATACATTTTTTGAATCTATCAAAATCTTCTCCCTAAAATATGTTTTTATTAGCTTATGCAACTTGTATCTTTCTCCAAAAATGTGAGCGTACCTTTCAAAGAGAGACCGCTCAAAAAGATTGTTGACCTCATCACGAAATTCTCTGAAAAACGAAAATGAAAGAACATCTTCATCAAATGAACCAGGAAATAACGAAAAGAGATATGCTGCTCTTATGGAGTTGTTGCTGAGATATTGACAAGCAGTGTCCATTACAACATTGAATCTCTCACGCCTTGGAAATTGTGAAGAAGATATCACATCAACATTTTTTGCCTTTAGATCTTGGATTAACATTGTCGGGCTAATTGTTTTGAGCAGCATAACTGCCACCTTAATTGCCAAAGGGCAGTTTCCTACGAGTTCAACTATTTCAGTTTGTAAGTGATGATTCAAATTTGGTCGAAGAACACTGATTAAGGATTTTGAATCCTTGTCACTTAACTCTAACACTTCAATATCAGTAAAGTGGTCCACAAAAGAAATTTTTAGCTGGCTTGTAATTATGACCTTCAAATTATTTCTAGATGACTTTCTCAAATCTAGTATAAACTCTTGGAATTCATCATGCCATTTATTGAGAACAGGATCACAGTTATCAAAAATCAAAATAGAAATGTTTTCAATTGTAGCTGCCCAGTTCAATAGGTGGTCACCGTTGACAGACCTGCCTAGTAAACGTTTCCCAAAATTGTCACCATGTATCTGAACTCCTCTGACATGGCTTCTGGCGTGAGGTTGTTGCTCAAAGGATAGTCTGAATTCGCTTAGATCAACGTAGCTTACACTAACGCCTTTTTTGTTCATGACTTCATGACCAACATGAATAGCCAATGAACTTTTTCCGAACGCAGGAGGCCCAAACAATCCTACTATTGATGTGTGGGTACCAAGAAGACGTTGTATTATTTCGTTTATTAATTCTTTTCTACCAACAAACGGCATGGGGCGAGACGGCAATGGTAAACTGATGTTAATTAGAGGTGCATTTGGCCTGCCATAACTAATTTGCTTTGGCATTTCGTCATCACTTCTTTCAAACTCATGTTCTAAAATTTGTTGGTCTTGACCAATACCCAAAAAAGTTATCTCAAAACGTCCTTCAACATAATTCACACATCTGAATCCAATTATCATCAATACAAAAATTGATATTATGGTGGCGATTGTGCCTCTCACACAGCACTTCTTTGTTAGTCCAGGACAAGATCTGTTTTGTCCAGCTGGGCTTGCAATAACTTCTAAATTTGTGAATGTAAGCATAAATAATAAATTGACGATTACGTGAACCTGAGAATTCAGACCAAAGCGTATAAATATAATTATTGTCATCATAATTATTTTAATGAGACATGCTCATGCATCATCACAGTGAAATCTACAATCAGTTCCCGGCACATAATTATACCAACTGCTCATCACATGTGTATATATAGCTACACAGTAGACTCTCGTTAATCCGGTCACCCTTGGGACAGCTAGTGCAGTTTGGCCGGAATAGCGCGGTGGCTGTATTTCAGGAAATAGCCGCTGCTTAAAAACGACCTTACCTCGAATCTAATGAGCGGTTCTTGTCTCGAGGATAATGAAGGATGATAATTAATGAATCATTTTACTCTCTATTTAAGTGTAATCCAATTTTATCTGCCAAACCACACCCAAAACGTCAAATCCGGCCGTAATAAAATGTATATAAAATGTAATTAAACGTAGTTAACGCCAAAGGGGGTTACCCAGGGTGCGGCTGTGGCCGCGCATGCGTATTAGGATGACCAGCCTCGTGCGACCACCTGTTTAATATTGTACTGAGAGCGGAGTAGCTGCTTCAATCATTTTTCCCACCCACCCGGTCCTCTAGGGGGTTGGTTTTCTTGGTTTTCTTTTTATTAGTTTGGGAGCCAGCGCTGCCCAGTATACGGAATAGCGAGTGGCCGTACTTCATGCAGGGTGAGTTTGTGCAGTAAACATATATTCGTGCCAAACCAAACGGCCGGTATATCGAGGTGGCCGTACCTTCAGAGAGCCGGAATAGCGAGAGTCTACTGTCATCATAGTACGTGTTACCGTATATCTTATAATTTATCGGACACTTCTAATTACCCCGGACACTCTTTTGGGCAATTTTCGTTGTTCTAATACAACGGACACTCCAGTACTTTAATATTACATTTGTTCTAAATATCCGGACAATATAAAAAATTGAGTTACCATTCATTGATGGCAAGTAATTATACTTAGAGTGCTGCAGTTAGATAGCTTTGAGTAGCTAGTTTTAGATAGCTAGTGCAACTATTCAGTCGTACCCTGTTCTATTAAACTTAGCTAGCTCGCATGCAGCTGCTTGCTTGTTCTAATTATTCCGGACACTTCGCATGCTCTATAAAAATCTGTTCCAATTATACCCGGAAAATTTCCCAAATAATTATTTTTTGCTGTCCGATAAATTAAAAGATATACGGTAGTACTTTTCGCTGTTTTTGAGGGAATTAGCAACCGTATACATGAAATGATCTGCTATAACGTGTAAAGATTTGATGACATGGCCTGGGAATGTTTCCGGTAAGCAGTCAACCCACACAATTTATTCAACGAAATGCCTCGAACCGGAAACACTCCCTCCACGTTATAGCAGATAAAAAGCAATTTTCATGTAGGATTGCTAACCCACGAAAAAAGCGAAAATTAAGCCCTTTGAAAATGTTGCGATATACAGTTTTACTACCTGATTGATCACTACTTACTAACTACGTTGCATTAATTAATATACTCTTAGCTACGCTTACGTACCATTCTTAAATCCTGGCGAAACATCTTTGAGATGGTCGTATTCTTCTCTCATTCGCATAACGACCGGCTTCAACTCAAGATACTTGTCGCAGCAATCGAGGATGGTCAGTAAATTTGAGTTATCAGACTTAATAGACTGTATTATAGCACCAACGAGCTTTGTAGCCTTATCACTCTCACTAAGCATGACGTGTGTTATACTACTAACTGTGGCTTGAGAGAATATTTCAGCTTGGAAGAGATCCCAAACCAATCTTGTTAACACACCATCATTGAGAACTTCATGAAGCTCACTGGAATGCTTAACAAAGGCCTGCAATTCCAGAGACTTCTTCCTTAGCTTCTTGGTTTTCTTGTTCGTTGTACGGTGCCTCATTTTCGTAGATCTAGCTACAAACTTGTTCGTACACGTACCTCTAGTACCAAAAAGGGGCGTATCTGATTTGCCTATACTATACGCATGACTTAATTGTCTAGGCATATTAAAATAATAATATACATAAAATATTATTGTTTCCTTAATTAAGGTGGTGGGTATAAACGTATTTGGTGGTTTATGAAGAGCTATAGTGGACAATAATTATACGTATCGCTTTAGCGATGGAAAAGACCAATCGTTGTCGGTTTAATAAGGAATCTAACATAATTATGCGTTGGCTAAGGTCTAACTGTTTGCACATTAAATTTTCTATCTTTGATCAAAAATACTGGTAGTAATACATTTTTACGATCACCCTCATTTTCACCTAAAATAACTTAAATTCCCGCTGCAGGCACTACATGTACCACTGTGGTCATACCAATTGCATAAACATGAACATAAAAATGTAATGTGCTACACAGTTTCTGTAACTATAATTATGAATGAGTTCATGTGTCCACTTCTGTCACTTTGGGTTTGTTAGGATTGTTGTCCAGCAACCATTGAGCCAGCCAGGTCTGCAAGGGAATAAGTGGCGTGAATGATGCAGATAAGCAAAATACAATTTTGAGCCTTTAAGTTGTACTTTACATGATTATACGCTTATGTAGGTGAATAGTTGGTTAGGGTAACTAGCAACTGCATACAAATAATTGTCCTCAAAATGGAGCAGGGGATGGGCAGTATAGATTCACACATGAAAAATAGTCGTACGTCACGTGTACATTCAACTGATGCATTATTATTTCCATCACATCATTTTAATGATTGTGCGTACCAGTGGGTCTTCTGGTTTTTGTTTGGACAGATGTGTGAGAGCCTTGGTGAGGACAGGGTTCACTTTGCTCTGGAGATAGTCAGTTGCATCTTGGCCGTGGTAGATGGGCTCTGTGATCGCTGCAGACAAAGAAAAGACAGAGATAATAATTATGTATTCATGTATTAGTTTAAATTCTAGAAACGTCGGTACCTATAATTATATATCATTACTGTATACGTACACTAAAATAATGTTTGAACCTCAGAAACAATAATTTCATAATATGATGGAAACTAACTAATTAATGCATGTACATGTACATGAGTAGCCCTTCACTTATTTACATTCTGAGAACATGAATCTGATCTCCCTCTCGGCCGTATGGTAGCTATCACTGCCGTGCAGCCCATTTCTTGTTTGATCATGCCCATACTTTGCCCTGAGTGAGTCGGGAGCTTCTTGCTTGGCTCTGACCGCATTCGTGGGTCCCAGCAGATCCCTCCACTCTTGAATAGCATCACGCTTGGCCAGAACCAGTGCTATGATGTCAGCACTGCAAGGAATACAAGGTTTTATACCAATGAAATTGTTGGCAAATAATTATAAGGCCCATCCGGTGCGTGTAACTTAGTACTCTAAGAGTTTACCAAAAAGGTACATGCATTCAACTCAAACACTTCATGGAAATACTACAGAATTTTGAGCCATCACACATTTTTGATCTACATGTACACACCATCGAGATACTGAATGCTCCTCAGAGCTACTAAATATATCTTGTGAGATTAACCCATCATACCTTTGCATGTAAGCGATGAGACTTGGGAAGAACATTTTGCCATAGTGCTCAGCATAGAAGTCGGAGGCCTGTTCTGGAGTCAGCCTCAACCTGCGTTGCTGTGATGAGAGATAAAGATTTGGTGATGGCAAAAGGGCATGCAATAAATACACTCTACTGCATCTTTACAGGTTTCAGAGATTGTATAATTACAGTGGAAGCACTTAAACTGCCACCACCCATGAAGAAAGGCCAACCAAAAATTTCCCCAAGGTGTCCGTTCTCTACTAGACTGTAAGTTACCTGAATATGCACATGTAAGGTACATGTACTGACTATTCTGGGCAGTACAATGAATTTAACGTACAGTTTTTAACTACAGGTGAGCATAATTTATCTAAATTTCAGTGTTCCACAAATCCGGCCTGTTCGCTACATGTACGTACGTACAGGGTATGTACATCGTCTCAGACGTCTGCAAGACTAATCGTATTTGTATGAATGTGAATATGAAAAAATAAAGTTATAAGGTGCATTTTAATATTTCAGAAATTAATTTATTTTTGAGCTCTACAACTCACATTTAGAATGGAAAATTCCAAACTTTTGATGTCCTCCATAACCTCATCTGCTCTATGCACTGCATCAGGTTTGATAATAGCCAGAGTTCTCTCCACAGTTACAACAGGAGGGTCGGGGAAAATTGGAGTGTCTTCCATTTTTGCCTTCAAAGTTTCTGTGGTTGCTAATAGTAACAAGCAAATTTAATGGGCGAGCTAACAAAAATAATTAATATTTAATTATAAATCTTGCTGACTCGACTTGCACCCATTAATTAGTGGCTTTGGCTTCTTTGGGCAGGAGCCAGAACTTCTTTATCTCTGTAGATTAGGTTTCTTTCTCTTTGTAGCGTTTTTATAAAGCACACCAAATTGGCAAATCACTCAGCATAATAGGTGAGATAATAGTGTGTTTTATGAACATGTAAGATTTGCATAAAAAATTCTAATTCTAATTGATGACCACCCTTCTTTCACACACGTTCACAGGTTCAACACAAATCTGGACGATCTCTCTCTCTTTTTTTGAAGCAATCATATCTTATACAGACTGGTTTTTACGCATTTTAAAAATTCGATATCCACATGTACGATCAATAAATATAATCAAGACGAAAAGAATCAAACAAAAGTCGGACCCAATATCTGAATGAAATACTTATAACATTGAACAAACAAAGAGACACCACAAATGTTTTCGGTAAGTACTTTTGTTAATAGATTCTCTTGCTGCATCAATACATGAAGGTTTTCATACAAAAAGTAGGCTTAACAGGTTCACACAACAAGTGCAACCAACTCATGCTTTATTTCTATACCTGTACTGGTACTCAACAATTTTGTAATAGTTGTACACGCATTGACACGTAGCTATACTGTTAATGTGTTATTGATTGCACATTGTTGTGCATGATGTGCAATACTCGACTACATATACTGACTGTATACTGGCAATTAATATATGGAACCCCTTAGCTTTCATAACGGACGTATTTGGTGAACAAGATTTTGGCTATTTAATACAGACTTGTTGAGGGATTGTTTTCCCCTCCCACAAATTGCTAATTTGGGACCTGGCCTTGATTTCTCAGTTATTTGGCCGGGGTGGCCATTATATAGCATCAACTGTATCCTTTAGACACCCACTCCACACACACATAACAATCCACCCACCCACACGCACACATGCACACACAGGATCCATTTGCGGGCCGCAGTCGAAGCGGCAGTTTCAACAAGAGTGGGAGCTTCAAGTCTCAGCAACCTAGCTCCTCATCATTCGTGGCCACGAGGTCAGTGTACACAGTGCCGTATCAACTGTTGATATGCACATGTGCTTATAGGGTCAGTTAACATTGGCCATGCTTTTGAATCATGCTGAGCTTATAGAGAAAGCTTGTTTTGGTTGATGACGTGTCCTTATACTGTACTGTACTTCAGGGAGACATCGTTTATGGGTTGCACTTAATTTATACTGTACACACACTCACACATCATTATGCTTATTGCTTGTTGCAGTGCTAGCATCAGAGAGACTGGGATCATTGACAAACTCATGGTAGGCATCATCAGTGTGTATAGTGTACTTGTCGATCAGTACATATAAAGTTCTTGAAGAATTTAAACCCAAAACCTGTCCCACATCCTACATTGCATTTCATACTGTCTGTGTACAGTTACTACAATGGCCATATTAACCGCATGACCTCTTTCTGCATATTCAACCTCTTTGTACTCTGTGATTATTCTCCAGCAAAGCTTTGGGTTCATCACGTGCTGTGAGAGGAATGAGTCCATCTTCTTCCACTTCTCACAATACAATGGCAGTGCCTCAGAACTCAGCTCTGGAGGTACCTCATTGTGCTGTCTTGTGTGCATGCATGTACATTGCTGCAGTGTTCCTACATAGCTCCCAATTGCAAACTAGTAGATACAAATTATGTACATCATCATCATCATGTGTTCAGATAGTGTCATAAGTACATTGTATAGGGCTAATTGACGATGAGTGTTCTAATTGACGATGAGTGTTCTAAGAGGTCCCTCAATTTTAATGTCTACTTAGTTACGTATCTAAATCAATAATTTTGAATTATTGTGCTCGTTTTTGAATGGCTGTAAAATATTGACACAATAAAAATAAATTACCAACTCGAAGTCAATTCATTCAATAGCTTATTCAAAGACCGTATGTGTTGAGCATGGACAATACATGTACCCCCCTCCAGATGAGGTGGAGTTTGAAGTGGGTGTGGACTCCAGGACTGGTAAGCTGATAGCACGACGACTGGTCCTCCTACCCACTGGCACCGTCTCCTTCGAGAGCATCAGCGAGGAGAGACTACTGGGAAAGGTATATTACCATTAGCAACACGATATTCTACTGGGGATATTTGTCAAAACTGCCGATTTTTACTTTAAACGGCATTCCACATGCTGTCAAACGTGGACATTTTTGGTACCTATGTTTGGTGTTATCACGTAATCATAAAAGTATGTGCCCTTGTCTCTCTCTCAGGTTGACTGTGAGCCCAAGATCATCTCAATAAGAGGGGCTTCCCCTTCAGAGAGAGATGGGCCGGCCAGAGGGTCAAAGGTGAGAGTGAATTCTACTGTTGCAAGTTGGTAAAGAATTTAGGTCAATCAATTCTGACAATAAAACAACAAGTCCAAATATTTGATGCCTATTCTATTATAAAGGGTTGCCTGCTTATTTCAAGTACTGTACCTACCCATGTTATACATGTACTTAGTCATAGATGCGTATGTGTTTCTTGTTGCTCAGGTGAAGCAGACCTACAATGATCCCATGATGGGCAGGATCATCTACGAGAGGAGTGGGGTGCGTGAGCACTAGCACAATACCGTCATGTACTCTACAAGTGTCTGTGTCTGTGTCTGTAGTGTGCGTACACTGTTTCAGTACTACAGATGAGCTGGATAGTTGCACAACAGCAGGGTTTCATCTAGTGGGGGTTTGAGGGGTTGTTTTGTTGCATTTGGTACCTGCCTGGCCTTTATAATCATTTCATAGTTGGCCTTTTCGTTCAGCTTGGCCGTTAAGATTCCACTGACTGTACATGTGCGTGTACATGTTAACATTGATAACTTACTTCTGTGTTTACTTTTAAATTAGGAGGTCTTCTTTGTGCCGTACACATTCACTGATGTCAACGATGAGAGAGACATTCGCAAGGGAGATGAGGTCTCCTTTTACATGGCCAAGAACAAGAGGTGGGTGTGGTTAGGATGTGACCTTAATTTTTCAGATTTCTAGGAGAGGGGGGGGTCCCAGGGCGCCCCCCCTCTCTATGAAACCCTATTTTTAACTGTGTCTGTATACAGAGCATACAGAGCATGTATACAGACAGTACTGTGTGTAAAGCTTTGTTGTACAAGTACAGTGATGCCCCTAAATGCAGTAGATTCCCTGAAATTGGATCAACCAAGTCCGTACAATCACGCAATGAAAACAGTCGGTGATTTTGACTGCATTAAATGTTTCCCCAAGTACTGACTGCACATGTACTTGTCCTCTCTATTGTTATTAAAGCTGAATTACATGTACATGGATTATTCCTATGCAGGACCGGAGCTCTTAAAGCCAGGCTGGTGAGATTGGTGCAGCCAGCCAAGGTGGAGACTGTGCAGGTAATGATATCTTATACAGTACACATTCAAATGAATACCGTATAGCGGGAAACTTTCGTGAGGTGCAACATTTTTTTGCGTTTTTCGAGGGCAGAGCAGTCGACGCAAAACTGGGATAAACTCCCACGCACCAGTATTTCACATACAAAGCTATTGGTGGGTGTGGTTTCCTGGCATTGAAACGCGAATATTAGAACCCAAGAACATTTCTGCTGAGGGCTCTGGAGCCAAATAGCTGCACCCGCGAAAATTTCCCGCAATACGGTACTATTACATTGTATTACAAACAAGTACAGATTGTATAATCCTTTCGAAGTCTGCCTTTTATGCATGTACATGTACAAGTGTGTATAAGGCTCTTTGTACCTGTATGCACTTTAGTAGTCGTGTAGAGAGATTGCCAGTTACAGTGTGCTTGTACTACATACACTTCTCAACTGTTTGTTTCCTTCCACGTGCAGGGAATAGTGAAGACAATGAAGGACTCCTTCGGGTTCATCGAGAGAGCTGACCTTGTCAAAGACGTGAGTCCTACATGTACATGTATAGCAGAATACTGTTATGATGATGAATGGTGTACAGTGGAACCACTAATTAAATGTAGACTCCCTGAAATAAGGACACCTCTTATAATCAGAACACTCAATCAAGTCCCAACTCTAGCACATACATGTGCATACATGTACGAATGAACCCGTCAATAAAAAGGACGCTTTCCATAAGTTCCAAAAGTGTCCACATTTTGATTTTGCGGTTCCACTAGGTGTAGATGCAGTTTTACACATACGATTAATAAAATGACCCTGTCCCCTATATCCGCCACTGTACCAGAGGAGATCGTGTACGACAGGCGCGGTGCAGCTCAAGATATTAGTCTTTGATTGAGCACCAATTATCCGCCCACGCTGAGTGTAATTGCTGAGTGTAATCAGAGGCTAATTGCTTGAGCTGCACCGTGCCTGTCGTACATTGTGTCCCCTATCCCCCACTGCACCCTTACACCCACGTTACACCACTCCCCCTACAGATCTTCTTCCACTACAGTGAGGTGACTGGTGAGTCCAGTGTGGAGGTAGGCTCCTGTGTGGAGTTCGTGGTGCAGAACAGACAGGTGGGTGGTGGGCTCGGGCATTGCTGTACTGGAGATTGTATGAACAAGCGTGTAGTATGGATACACTAGTATTGCATTGTGTACATGCACATACATGTATTGTTGAAATCTAGCATGCCCTGTATTTGGACATGTAGTTCCACACTTGTATTCAACTTAGGGCCTCATTTTGTGAGATACATGTAAGAGCAGCTTAATTTTCGTTTAAAGAGTGGATGCATGTACATGTATATGCAAAGGCTATGTGTGTTTAGTGGATGTTTGTTTCACCCCTCTCTCTTAGGGTAAGGACGTAGCTGCCAACATCCAGCTCCTCTCCGCCGGGTCAGTCCAGTTTGACGAGGTAGCGGGGGACTTCTTACAGGGGGTGGTCAAGAAACCTGTCATCCGCTCGTTCACCCACGGCCGCGGGAAGGAGACGGAGAGCACCCAAGGGGAGGTCACGTACATGGAGGACATGGACGGGTGAGTTGATGATACTAGTAGGATATAGCAATGCAGACCAAGGTAAATTTTATACTCGATTACAATATTGACGACCATAATAATTACCAGGAAACATTATGCAATTTTCAATAATGACGACCATTACCTACTTAGTTCCAAAAAGTGGTCAGGCCAAAACCTGACCAGCCTGACCGCTTGTTACGGTACCGTACTATACTATTGTGTTAGCGCTTTATTTGGTACAGTGACTGTGGTAGACTAACAGTGGCTGTAATAAGGAGGTGGCCTGTATTATAGAGTGTGGCCTGCTAATGAAGTTTTCCTAGAGTGCCTGACCATTATTGTGTACGTGAGCCTATAGCATCTACATGTACATGTAGCATTGAATTGCCTCGTACAGTGTTGACCGCCACTGTTGGGTAGATCAACAGTGGCTGTAATAAAACCTTGCTAACAGGTCAAAACACATGCTGCAGAGAGACTTAGTGACCTTCCCCCCACACACACACATGTACAGGGTTCGTGTGCTGTCGTATAGTGACACAGACCAGGTGGGGGACTTCACAATGCTCTCCGGGGACATAGTCAACTTCAGTCTGGCCATTGACAAGAGAGACGGCACAGAGAGAGCCACGGGTGTGAGGCTACACCGCCTGGTCGAGGAGCAGAAGGACACATCTCAGAGGGAAACGGTGGGTTCATTGTCAATATAATTATTGTAAAACAAATAGAAACTCTTCACATGTCATATTTAGAGCATGTACAATTAATAATAATATAATTATGTGTACTTATATCCCGTTGCCACGTTGTTACCAGGTGCAATATGCAGCATAATGCACTGCTGAAAGTCATAATGCACTAACCACAAAACGCCCCTCTGCATGGCATTAGACAGACAATTAAATTAAGCAGACAATTATTGTATCATGAGAAATAACAAGTATATATCAAAGTAAGTCCAGCCATGCAGGAATGTTCAGCACTACTGGAGTTTCTTTGCAACCATGCAGGTTTTTAAATTGTCCAAGGTTCATTTTGTGGAAGATTCTGTGTTCCTAGACCTAGTCCTCGACTTTGTGATGCATGTCAATTCTGCTTCACCATAGCACTAGAAGCGGCTCTTTTTGCTGGGGGCTTGAGCTGTTTTGCAGCAGTGTAGAGGCGAGCTTCTTTGGGTTGGTTGTGATGCCGAGGATAGTGGAGGGCTGTTCGAGCAGCAGTTTAAAATACACTGAGTAGTGGGGTGGGGCTGTTTCTTCGCAGCAGTAAGTAGGGTGGGGCTGTTTCTTTGCAGCAGTAGTGGGGGTGGGGCTGTTTTGCAGTGCTTTCAGCGTTGGATTTTGTGTCAAGCCATTCGTCGGTCATGCCAATCTAATACGCTGCATATACTGGCGTCTAGAAGAGAGAAGAGATGGAGCTGTGTCTAGAGTTGTCTTTGTCATCTTTTTGTGCAGTTTATATTGTGTTACTAAAACAGTGTTATGTTGCTATGCCCTCGGGATATAAACTAGTTATAACACGTGCACTCGGGATGCATGGCATATATTGCACTCAGCCCTCGGGGCTTACGCCCCGTGCTTCAGTGCAATATATTCCATACATCCCTTGTGCCCGTGTTATAACTATAACATATATTATTACATGTATAAATTATGTACATTATAGCCTGAGTTTGAAGCACCTAAAATGTCCGGCACATACTGATAGTGCAGTGGACCAGTCGCTTGGTCATGCATGTATATGTATGTATATTTGTACTGCCTGTGCATCATGTCGTTATTGCCTGCCTCCCCTACAGGGTGTGGTGGCGGCACTGAGGGATGGGTTCGGGTTCATCAAGTGTGCTCAGAGGGACATGAGGATGTTCTTCCATTTCAACGAAGTCATTGATCTCGTAAGTGTGCTAATGACAGGGTTCACTGACTGTGTACATGTATACATACATTGCCATTCATACATGTACAGTGTACATGATGTACATGTATAATTATGGCATGTACAATGTATATACTATTATTGGGAATATGTATATACATGTATGTACAAAATGTAGCCTCGGTTGATTGTGTAGCCTTGACAACCAACTATCGATGGTGGTCTTTACGTGAGGCCATACCGGTCAAAATCATTGTTCGAATCAAATTGTAACATGTCTAGTCCATTACAGTTGCAGTGCATAGGCAAACCAGTGCATGCGCATGTGTGTACTGTATTGTAGTCTAGCTGTCCTATTAGTTTGTGTTCTTTCTCCATTCCAGGACCACAAACTGGCGCAGTACGATGAAGTAGAGTTCTCTGTACAGAATGTGAGTACACTCATGTGTACATCTTTACATTGGAAAAAAAGTTAGCCTCTGTACATCGTACAGAGGGGACCTGGGTCCTGACCGTTATATACATGTATCTATTTTTAGTCAGCCTTTCTTTAAAAGTGGCCATTAAGAGGGTCACCACACTGTTACAGTAGTACATGTTATACTAGTCAGCTGCCCATTACTTATGTCTATGTTACTGCAGGACTACACAAACGAGAGACTCCATGCTGTCAGGATCAAGGTCATACCCCTGGGCACTGTCAAGTTTGAGGTAATCAATTTAGTACAGTCATGTAAAATAAGTCATGTAGAATAAGGCCATCACATACACTGTACACTGTGCATGTAGTTTTGTACATAGAGACTATTAGTACGTGTAAGACGGTATGTACATGTACATGTACATGCATGTAATGGTATTACATGTATGAGGAAGTTATTTGGTGGAAGCTATATTGAGTGTTGGCCGGGGCCACCCAAAAGTCTGTAATTATGATCTTTTATTGATGAATGCATTTTATTGATGAATGCAGAAGTCTGGTCAGAGTGGCATTCCATAAAACAGGTCACCCTCTATACGGTGTACATGACTGTACAGCTTGTACACTGTACAGTTGTACTTGTATGTGCACATTTTGTAATACGTGTACAGCCGTTAATAGGCCCCCTAGCATGCATTTGTACCTGTTAGCAGCTGTTAGCTATAATACAGCCAGTTTAATGGGCCTCAAAGTCTCTCCATAGCACGTGTTTCAAGTAGTGTTAGTAGACCACCTCTTTATTGCAGGGTACCCTCTATTAATAGCGTGTTTGTACCTTGCAGCTGTGTTCTAATGATGTGTACACTGGATCAGTGGAGGAAGAGCTGCCTGGAGATTGCCCTAGGAACCAACCCAGCGTGCACAAGATACAGAGGTGGGTGGTGGGTGGTGTGAGGGAGTCCCTAGCAACCAACCCTGCTTATACTGTACGTGTACGTGTACTCGAAATCCATGGAAACACACTCTGAGGCCTTGTGTTCTTTTCTGCCCTTGCAACTATAATTTTAATTGGATCAAAGCTACTGTACAAAACCATTTAGCAGCTCTAAGGACGTGGTGTGAATCTAAAAATTAAAACTAATATACATGTATGCATGTAGTTACTCTAAATCATCAAGTTTGCTATTGCTGGCAATTTTAATGTTCATAACATGTACAGCCAGCTTAAAGTACACATGACTTGTGCACGTATAAATTCTGTTGGTCATAAATGAACATAATAATTATTATACATAATTATGATATGACCCCCCCCCCCCCACACACACGCACAGTGAGGGTGACTCTGGGACTATTCGTTTCCTGGGTCCCACTGGTGATGTGGAGGTGGTCAAGTTCTACTGGTCCTCCGATCGTCTACAATTTGGAGATCAGGTGAGAGCTCGGGGCTTTAAATTAATTAGATATTTAGAAGATTGTTGATTTACACGGTTACTCATACTGGTGTATGTACATGTGGCTGTTGAAGTCTACGTTTTGGAGAGATCATAATTATAAGTGCAACAAGACTAGTGGTACACATTAATTGTAGAAATTGAGAAATGGGTCCATTTTGTGGTTAAGTGCGACGAAGCACTGTCCTCTGTGGAGGGTACTTAATACCAGTACAGAGGGTATTTATCGGAGGTTCCACTACATGCAGTGATACGTCTAATTTCGAAATGGTGGCTATAATTATTTCAATCCTCAATCTCAATTCAACAACCACATTTTTCGCTTTTACATGTATGTAGTAAACTAAGCCTAAGAGGTTTTTTTGTTGTCTAGAGGTGATTAGTACCAACCACCACCGACTAGTGTACTATACATGTATGTACATGTATAGTACTAAAAGGCCTCTGAATAATACTTATTATTTTGTCCTTCTCTCAATACTATCTACTGCTGAACAACATCTGTTCCTCTCAGGTTGAGTTCCAGGTGGCCACTCGTAGCTACGACAACCTCGTGTTCGCCACTGATGTGAGGGTGGTTCAGAAAGCCAAGGACATCAAGTTCAGGGTACGTACAGTGTGTGCTGGATCGTGTACATACAATGGATATGTAGCCTGGTACGTATTGTATATTATAAGCACATGTGCTTGTAGGGCTATGTATAGGTGAGCTTATGATTATGATATTGCCTGGCGAACTGATCACTGAGCTCATTAGAGAACAATCATTCAAGCATTGCGATGCTAAATGCCTCGGGGCATACATGTTTCATTGGTACTATCAAGAGTTTATGATAGAGAGAGAGTATCGAACGTAGGCATACTGTACATCAGATGCATGCGGAGAGTAACGTGACTTCCTGTATCTGTCACAAGCTTGGAATTTGCACACTGACCAATCCAAGCGTGGGTGATGTAATCTATCAACCCATCCAAGTGTGGGTGATGTAATCTACTTTCTTGATAGATGACATTTCCATAATTTTATTGGCAAAGAACAGCCCTTTCATAATAATTATACGTGGGGATGGTGTGCATGGAACTATTTTTCATTGTGTAATGTGTGCTTACCATCGGTAGATACCATGAAACTGTTGGTATCGTTTATACCGACAATAGTTGTAAACACAGTGACATTAGTAACAGAACTGCAGTTGACAGCATTGTCTCCCAATGGAATAATGTTTATGACCTCAAAAGAATTGGATGTGGCTGAAACTTCAATTCTCCACTGATAAATGGCCTCATTTGGTGCTGTGATTTCTGTTGACGCGTACAAAACGACATCCCCTTCTTGTACGGTGAGATTAAATGACACGCCACATTCGGAAATAGTGAATTTCCACCGAGCCTGCTCCCCACGTTCCAGTTCACCATTGTTGGTGGTGTTTCTTGGAACAGGTGTTGTAACTGGATTTTGTTTGAGAATAGTAGTAATTAATTATTGTAGGCCTGCATACATGTACGTATATATATAAAGGCTACAATGTCATATATATATATACAAATTATAGTGGTGCATGGGCCCTACGATAAAAATGGTATCGGTAATTACAATCATTAGCATGCACGGTATAGTACGTGCTAATAGTATAGGGTTGGATTTTAGTTGCAAATGAAAATGAATGGTTTACTTGTGCTGCAAATCTGTTCCTCTTGAGCACTCTGAACGCACGACAACTGTGAGAAGTCAACAGAATTGAAAATATACTGCTGTTGACTGGCAATGGCTACCAAATCTTCTCTCCGAAATCTAGTCCCGACTCCGATTGCAAACACATTAATAGGTGGAGAGGCAGCCCTCAAATCAGCCGCAGCTTCAGCAACTGATGAATAGCCACAGTCGTTAGTGTTTACTGTAGACCGCCCATCAGTTAAGACCATGGCCACTCTAAACACACTGGGATCTGTACGACCTTCAGTTGAGAAAACTCGGAGAAGTTGACAGAGAGCATCTTGTATGTTGATGTTTCCTCCATTATAAGGAATAGCTGCCACAGCATTTTCCAAAGATGTAGCGTTGCTGTGGGTGTCTAGACGAAATTGCTCCTGGGCAGAGGTGCTAAATGTGATCACACCTACTTGATTATCATTTGGTCCGATTTTCAAGCTGTCCACATACTGTGCAGCAAACTGTCTCACTAGACTAAAATCATCACGCCCAACACTGCCAGATTCATCCAGGACCATCACAATATTGCTATTAACCCGACAGGCTGTGAATGATACAAAGACATGCTGTTGATTAAATTAACATGAAATTATAATGCCATACAATGCTTTCACTAAGACTGAATCTGTTTGGCAGTAATGCATGCACTTGCCAACAAATTTATGCATGTACATGTATATCTTTCTCTTACGATTTTCGCTTGTCAAGAGGGTAACGTCTTCAATATATGTCTCCACAATGGTGTTACTGCTGTAGTGCGTACTCCAGTAAGCAGCCTGTCCTGGTATATCACACGGAATAGATTCTGTATCAGAAATGTTTAACAGAAACAGTCTCGCTGCTATTCCCGAATAAAGGGGAATCCTCAAATCCCTCCACTGCACACTCGGCCAATCAATGTTGAACGCCGTTCTTACGGCAACATTTCGTGTACTAGATCTATTTGTGTCTTGAATGCTCAAAAACTTATCTTCATCCACCTGCCATATGCCTCCATTTGTAGCCAGGTCGATACGTATCCGTGTCAGTTCCATCTCTCGATTCAACAAAAGCGATTCGCCTGAGAAGTTGTCGATCAAAACCGAACATAGCTATTTACTGCTGCTCTGACAACATCGGACCCAGATGCTTCTCTTTGCAAAGTCAAGTCCACTCCCTGAGCAGTCAGTAGAGGGAGCAATGCACTGAGAGTAATCAGCACACTGAAAGTAGCAGTCTTCATTGATGGATTGATTTAATGAGGATTGTTAAAGTCACAATGATAGTTTGATAATAATTTTGGTCATAACTCGGGTCCTTTTATAGCTCTTTAGGTTGAGTGGTGCATGCCTGTACCTTATGTGCACAACAACTTTGATGTGCTGATGTAAGATGCAGGCATGCATGCACTGAGGGTATGGTACTGGAAGCAAGGGGAGGGTAAGTACTGGTAGCGATTAAGGGGAGGGTATAGTGTACTGGTAGCAAGTAAGGAGAGGGTAGCACAGGAAATAACATACTGTGCATGGAAGTAAGGGTGCACATACAGCGAGGAACGTACAAGATATATTGTATAGCCAGGGTACCAAAATAATAATAATTAGCTTCCAAATGGGAGGATGCACATGTACTGTGACGTATAAGCTTACGAGTAATACGGTAGTGTGATCATACTTGCATGTGTGTCCCAACTTCCCCCAAGCCTGAGATGTCATTCTACATGTATGTAGTGAAACCTGAGTGTTGTATGAAATATACATGCAGGTATACAAGCTGGTGAGCTGCCTGCATGTATATTGCATACGACACGAATTTTATATCATAGCGATCTTTACCAAATTATGCCTCGAGGCTATACGTGACCGTGTAATGTTATAAAAATACGGTTAGGGACTGTATGAATTTCATTACTCGCTTGTTACCTTGACAACATGATGTTAAAGTGGTGGAGCTACCCACGCTCTGTATGAGTAATTGATAGCTAAGAACTTTTAATCACTCTAAATTTACTATGCGATCTGTTCCTCCCTCAGGGCTTTGTGGCTACTCTGAAGGACAGCTACGGATTTATAGAGTCCGAGGAGCACGACTGTGAACTGTTCTTTCCCTTCACGTGAGCAGGGCCGGGGTATTCGGTGTCAGGGTCGTGTTAGTGTTATGTTAGTGTCAGGGTCATGTCAGTGAAGTCATATCAGTGTCAGGGTCAGGGTCATATTTATAGTGGGGCTCCTTCTCGTGTGAAATAAATAGTGTGGAAATTCCACTACATGTAAATGCGTATATACATGTAGTGGAACTCCCCTTCTCTGATATTCATGTGCAGCGTACAGTACATGTACATGTATGTATGGCCTCACTAAGGCCCTATATGGAGGGCTGGCCACAGCTACATGTATTGCAATAACGAGTTTACATTTGCAGCAGTTTCATTACCATTTTGTATGCCATGGACATATTTTGTCAGAATCATTAGATTTTAACCAGTAACTTGTTCTAAGCTCTAACTATTCCATATGATACGTACATGCAGCTCCCTAAGAGCTACTGAATGCATACATGTACATGTATTATTTTAGTTTTGATTTTGAAAATTGGTCGATCCAAACTAAAAACTACAGTCAGTCAAAGATACAGCATATATGCGTCACTGGGATTGTAAGGCTGTAGTCATGGCTTGTTTACTTTTCTTCCTTTGTCACCTCCAGGTCATGCAACGGATTCTGCGACCCCCACGAGCTCAAGGTGATGGACGAGGTCGAGTACGGTATAGTACGCAAGAACAGCAAACTGTCGGCTGATGAGATCACCAAACTGCCCCAAGGCACTATTCAATCGGAGGTGAGGGTGTAGTGTTAAGGTTTTATTTAAAGGGAGGGGGCGCTAGTTAGGGCACATCTGGCTATAGCTGCCAATGTAAGCAATGTACATATACAGTACATGTATACAGTACATGTATACAGTACATGTATGTATGGTTTCTATTCTCCGTAAATGCCTAACTTTTAATGGACCACAACTTGCTGTTAGATCGGACCTCTTCAAACGTACGTGACAGATACAAGTGGTACCTGAGATAATTGTACTCAGTCTAAAAACAGTAAAGCACCCACAAGGATTGCACATGTACAGCTACATGTACTCTTGCAAACAAAGGAGTCGAACAAGAAAGCGCCATTAGAAACACACTCAGAGCACTATGTGAAGTGCTAAACCCTCAGCTGTTTTGTTGGCATGACTAATAAGGAAAAAAGTGCATGTGCTTCCAAAACTCGCTTCCACAATACAATTTGTCAGTACCTGAGAATGAACCGGATGTGCAAACATTTCCTGGAAAGGGGGTTGTCATATATACAACATGGAAGTGAATAATTATGTTAGGCCACTCCAAATGAGACTGTATAGTTCCCGTCCACCACTTGCATCCTGCCACTGCTAGTCATTTATCGGCACACAATAAGATTGCTTTCAAGCACATGCTGTTAAATTGGTGGTTCTTTAATGAATGATGTCGCACGTTTATAATGATATTCACGATAATACTGCACCTCTGACAGGAAACTACAGTTTCATTTGTAGTGACCTTATGGTGATGTTCAGGGGCGGGGGTTTAGAGAGTAGCAGAGGGTGCTCCAGCACCCCCTGACCTTGAAGAATTTAATCTCAAAATCACGTGTGCGTGTTTCCTTTCCTTTTGCACCTACATTGTACCTACCTACTTGTTTTTCCTATACTGGTAGATCCGCCCCTGAATTGTTCCATTTTAATAAGAGGCACCGCAGTACATGTATCTTGCTTGATACATTCATTATTCTTTCCCCACATGTCCTGCAGGCTTTGAAGCAAGGACAGTACAATGGCGTCGTAGAGAAGCCAATGAAGAGCACAGACAACGCTGTGAGCATTGTGTACAAATAATTATAGCTAGCACTAATGTGTGTACATTGTAGCTCTTGAACTAATGTTACATAGACCATGTGTTCACCAATACGTATACGTAACTGCATGTCAGGAGGGCACTCCTGGTACTGTATATTACATGTATGTGCTTTTTCCTTATTATACGTGTATGCTTTTTCCTGGCAATGCTCTTGCTGCATAAATTATACCTGGTAGTACATTGTACGTAGATGCATGTAGGCATTGTGCCAGTGCATACTGTACATACATGTACATGTACGTGTATACTTTAATACTTGTTCTCGGTATTGTCTGCACATCTACTTCACCCATCTCTCCCACCCTCCATAGCTTGACTATGAGGGCATTATCAAGCCTACTGGCGGAGATGGCCCCTCCCTTCCTCCTCAGCTGCCCTTCAGTGCCACGAGCCTCGCTGATCACAGAGTTGCACTAGCTCAGGGAGACACGGTACATAACATGACTGTACATAATTGTATGTGCACTGTACTTGCACTGTTCTTACACAGTTTTTTTACATGTTTCTCTGTTAAAATTCTTAAGCGTATTATAAAACCGTCTGGATTGTTACAGTATAGCGGGTAATTTTCGTGGGGTAAAAATTCGTTCAACTCGAGAAACGGTGGTTTTCGTGAGTAAAAATTTCGTTTAGTCTCGTTGTCTGCCTGCACTGCCTGCATTCCTACGTTCCGGTAAGCCACGCCTACGTTAAAATTCCGTGGAGGTCAGCTTGCCCACGAAAATAACGAATATTTTACCCCACGAAAATTACCCGCTATACGGTAATACTTACATGACGAAACGTTTTAGTAGCTTTTAAAGACCAAACATGTACTTGTACGTACATGTACAGTATCGTTGCTCTTAACCAAATCTATTTTCCCACTGTATAAGCACACATAGTCATATATTTACATGTAACTGCATGCATGCTTGTCGTTATTGAAAAACATGCAAATATACACATGTACATTTGTACATGTATGGCAGTTCTCTGGTTATGGCCGGGGATTGTCAACCCTGTTTTGAGTAATTTCCACATCCTGCATAAAACAGTACAATCTCATGTAATTAGATTGTTAATTTTAACACTCTGATCTAAAGCCCCTCCCATTTTCTCAGGTCCAGTTCCGGGTGGGGGTGTGTCCCCATTCCGACACTATGCGGGCCGTCAATGTGCAGTCATGCAAGAAGTTCCTCAGGGGCACTGTGGAGACCATCAAGGGAGAGGTGCGTACATGTTATAAACTAGAGACTACCGCTAGACAACACGCGCTAATAAAGAGTGTATTGTGAGGATTGTACCAACAATCTGAGCACATCACTGTACATGTGACTAGTACAAGCAGCTATTCTGCTTATAAGATGTTGCCTACAGGTATTTTAGGGTTCAATTTTCGGTTAAAATGAGAACCTTGAAACACGTGTTGTTTTAGAGACTTTGGACGTAATAACCTGGCTGTTTTATAGAGGGTGCATGCTGCTTTTGGGGTGACCACAATAGACAGCATGATATGCCATGTGGGCCAACCATGCACGTGCCATGTTTTATTTGGAATAGTCTAACTGCATGCATGTGTACTGTACATGTACATGCATGTTTACTTATTGCACCACAATCATTTGTGCATACACACACGTATACATATACAACTGTACCAACGTCCCCTCACACTCACACTCGCACACACACACACACACACACACACACACACACACACACACACACACACACACACTCACACTCACACTCGCACACACACTCACACTCACACGCGCGCACACACACACACACACACACACACACACACACACAGTACGGATTCATCACCTGCCACGGGTCCTTGTCCAGCCGTAGCAACAGCCCCACCAGTAATGGAGAGAGTATCTTTTTCCACATGAAATCTGTGGAAACTGATTTCACTGCCCTACATTCTGGAGATGAGGTCGAGTTTCTTTTGGTGAGCAACAGCAAATCAAAGAAGAATAGTGCCAGCCATGTCAAGAAGCTCAGGTGAGAGGGACACACGTACAGTATGTACATGTATGTGATGTGTGAGGGACACACGTACAATGTGTGTATAAGTGTTGTAGTTGAAGTGGTGGCTATTTTCTATCTCTCAATTCAATATGTACAGTGTAGTAAACTGCATCATAATCTCATTTGCTCCTGACTACATGTACATGTACATGCATGGAAGCCCATACATTATTGTCTTAGTGGTGGTTAGTACTAAAAGGCCTCTGAATGTTGGAAAAACGAACTTTTTGTAATGTGGACCTCAGCACTACCTGCATGTACACGTATACTGGTAAACAACATGAGGCTGTTCAATTTATCCCCATGCATACATGTACAGTACCTTAATTTATATACATGTATATGTATATGTACATGCATAAGAGTATACCTTAATTTATCTTTGTGTAGACTTTATATACTTGTATTGTGTCATGCTTGAATGTGTTTGCATACACATGTACATGTACAGTGCCAATGAAAGGCCAGAAAGGTTGAGAAGAAAACAAGTCACGCCAAGAGCTCAGGCCCCAATGTAAGTTTTCTTCAGCTGATCACTTCAATCTATTCCGAGGGGGAGTTGCCTGTGTAATTGCTACATTGTATATTTGTGGCGACCCCTCCTTACCAAATTATGCCTGGAAGCGTTTGACCGTGTAAGGGACTGTATGACTTTTATTACAATGCTTGTTACCTATGTAAGCATACAGTATATGCATGTACAGTAATTTGGCTATTGTAATGTTTCTCGTCATCCGCCTTGGTCGCATCAAACGTTCATTATGTGTCTGTGGCTTTATATTGCATCCTGTACGTGTGGGTTGCTTTAGTCAGCAGTAAATCGTCACTCTATGAATGATACGTACATCAGGGTTTCATCTAGGATTAAAAGTTTGGGGGGGAAGGTTTACGCACGCTGCAAAATGTTTGGCCACTCCCACATTTGTTGACCACACCCTCTATTACATAGTGCATCACAGTAGATCTAGTTACATATTGCACATCATAGACTGTACTAATGTATTATACAAATTCACCCCAGCCCCCCCCCCCCCCCTATAGATGAAACCCTATACATGTATATAGAAATATGAATATCATAATTATTATACAATCAGACAAATGAAGTAGCATGAACAAACACATAATTATACGTGCAAGTTGACATTATGATTTTCATTTCTTACACACTGACAGGAATGTGAGCCGTCAGCCGATTGGTCCGGACAGCAGTGGTGGGTTTGCTCCTCGTACGTTCCTCCCCTCCCCTGCTCTCAACCGGTGAGTGGGTGAACTGTCTTTCACATTCGTACAGTCCTGTATGTTAAACTGAGCCAATTCTTTCATTAGGGTTCTTGGTATTGCATATAAAATTATAATTATAATTATACATGTAGCTGCATGTGTGCTGTACGTGTTAGCATTGTACATAATTATAGCCTCGAATCCAGGCCGATTAAAATACGGCCTGGTATCTATTGCATGGGTAATTAATAATAAATTATGTGTGGTCCATCCACGCCCATGTACTATCTACATTGTATGGCCTGTGGTGAAGCTTAGCTAGCTCGTGTTGCCAGAAGGCTTGCACACTGGTCTGAAGCCATAAGAGGCTCTCATCTACCTCTATAATGGTCGTATCCATGGTCAGGATTTGAACTTAGTTTCTGTGCTGACTATGGCAAGTCTTTGACTTTGTGCTTCCAATTAACTGTGACTATATACGACCATCGTAAATACATGTATATACATGTAGATGAAACCCTCTTCTGGCTTTAGACCAGTGTGCAAGCCTTCTCGACAACGGAATAGAGGGCATAAGCCACAGCTTCACAGGAGACAAAGTATAAAAACTAGTAAACAAACTACATCAGTGTATATAGTTTACGGTATAATTTTACAAAGGTTTACTGACGTATAACGAATCCCCCCAGATTCTGGGGGACTCAGTTTGTGCATGTGCACTATCACCCATTCAATATAGATACCAGGCCGTATTTTAATCGGCCTGGATTCGAGGCTATAAGAAGCTTGAACTTGCACGTTAATTGGTTCTATACTATAGCTGTTCATGCGACCTTTATTTGATGTAGAGCTATACATTTGCAGCTGAAGTTATCCTTTATACCGGTCTCTAATTTGTAGTTTGTTGCTTCTGTATTAGATGGTTTTTGTACATCTATTATTTTATTCATATGTCAACAGGCGAGTTTGTCTGTTTGTGACATCTGCTTACCTGTGTGTTTGCAGTTTACAGCATTGATATACATGTAGCCTTCCACAACAAGTCATTAGTTTTTGTAGTGGCAGATTTTGATATTAAAGCTTCTATTGAGGCAAATTTGCATGCATGGGCATATTCTTGAGGCCCATGCAGGAACTTTCGCTTAAAGTGGGGCATGGGCGTAAATCTCAGTAGAATATGGTACAAAGGGATTTCAATGTCGATATGTGCTTATTGACTCCGTTTTCCCACTGTAGGAGTTCAAATGTGAGCCCCACTCCACAATAGTTAGTACCACAATGCAAGCTAAAGAACTGTCAAGTATCGAGACACCCTAACACAACGTGAACAATTATAATTCCTTGCTGTCAGTCATTAATATGGAAATTAATATAATTAGAATTTCTATTTTGTCACAATTTTGCATGCGTGTAAATGTATATAATTATACACTGTGTATATATTATAGCATGCATCCCATCTGTTATACAGTAGCTCTGGGAGTTAAGAAATATATAGTTTGAGATATACACCGTCCTGCATGTTGAATGCATGCATGAATGCTTACATCTACAGTGCAACAACCGTGCAAAGAGAGTATAGAACTTATCATTTTTTATGTTTTTGTGAATATCAGTCTTCTAAACTAAAATTTAATGTGATTGGATCAATTTGAGTGCAGGCACATGCATGTATTATAATATTATACTGAGATACAACAGTCAAATAGCTTAATTGCAATTCCCAAAATACAGACAATTATAAATTGCTAAAATTTTATGTTCCAGCTTTTAACCTACAGTCATGTAGTAGATCTACTTAGACTGGAAGGCAACAAATTACCGTATATAAAGCTATAATTATACTGTTTACAAAAATATATAGTACCAGGAGTGCATGAAGATGCACTCTTGTTAATCGGCCTTGAATCGAGGCTAGATAGTACTGTACATGCAGTGCAACAACCAATGAAAGAGAGTACGTAGAACTTTAGATTTTTTACGTTTTTGTGAATATCTTCTAAACTATAAATGTGATTGGATCAATTTGAGTGTAGGTACTGAAAGTTCAACTATTGGCGCTTCCATTGGGCCACCACCTGTTACATCATATGACATCATCATTCCAAAATGGCTGTTAGAATAATTATGTGTACATTGAAAATAATTATGTTAGGCGTAAAACTATCTTATAATTATGTTTGAGTTAAGATCTGTAATTAAATTTTGTTGTGCAAGTATTTTATTACCTTGCTATATAATACGGTAGACTCTTGATCGCTATATTCCGGTGTGCCCCCTTAGTTATTACGGCCATGTAAATAATCAGGTCACGTTGAGATTTTGGCAGTGCATGCCGGGACATTATAATAGTATAGCTGTTGGTGGAGTACACATTAGAACTTAGTGACTCATGATCATCTATACCAGTAGTTGTTGCATTTATACATTACTTTAACGGTTTGACTTCAAAGTTGAAGGATGTGTTGTTATGGTATTGAGGACACTCCATGCAGTTCAATTTTACACCTCAGAAGTGTTATTATTTTTAAGCTTCTGCTCATAATTATAATAATTATCATAAAGCTGGACAATAATTGACAATAAATTCGTAACATTTTGATCATTACCTACAATTACAATTACAGTGGCATCAGAGGGTATAATTAAAAATTATGATGGTTGAGAAGAGTCACCCACCTCGGCCTAAGCTGGCACAATTAACTGTGCGCGCGTGCATGCATGGTTAAACAAAAAACTTATAGGTATAGCCTTAACTGTAATTACTATATGTGACTCTCAGAATATCGCCCTACAGAAGAAAAGGTATAGGTTGTGTCTGATGATAGATTTTTTTGTCCATTCTTACCGTTTATCAGACACTAAATCTAGCACATTTCAGCTTTTGAAGACTTAGTAGTTGATATTTATCAATTCTTTTTTGCACATACATTCATAGTAACACATGCTTGATCAGATTGTGCAAAAGAAAACTTTTTATCACTGCTTGTTTCCTTAGAATGAGTGTCTGAACATGCATTGTGTCTGATTATAGATGCCTTACTCTAGATCTAGTTGTGGACTTCATTTAGCGTTAATTACAAATTTGCTAAAATTCGCTAAAAAATTAGTACCCGTTTATATAATAGTATAAAATTAAGGTATAATAATAGACATGTGTTTTGAGCGAATTCATTAGTTTTCCAGAATTCTATAGTAAATTCTTAGTTATACTTCCCACAACTAGTGTAAAGGAAGGAGTATAGGCCCTGATAAATTATGCTCAGAATAATTGCAAGGGTAAAAAGGATAATTGACCATCTACATAAATTATAATTATGCTTGTCTTCCTAGCAGCCCACAACTTTATTTCAGTACTGTAACATGTATAACATAAATCAGCATCTATATAATTATATGCATATAATCAACCTTCTATTCATATACTATAACTAACTAGATCTAGAAGTTAAGTTAAGCGGCTAAAAACTCAGCTATTTACTTTCATGATTTTGTCCCTTTGAGTTATTTCTTTTCTTCATTGTGTAGGGAATACTGCTTGCTTGATAATGTGCTCATGCTCGATAATTCCTCTCCGACAGTGCTAGAATTATCTCGCGGATTAGTGCTCCCTTTCTCAGAAGACACAAAGTTATCAGTATTTGATCTACAGCCACTAAAGAGTTTTATCCATAGCTGGCGGAAGTTAGTGTTTCGAATACCATATAGAATAAAAATCAGCACACCTTGAGAACCCACAAAGATAGAGAATATCACTTGGAATGTGAATGACAGCTCTACAAGACCAGAGCTTGTTGATACTAGTCCAAGGCCCCAACCCAGGCCAAGTACAATCGATAGGCACATTGCAATGATCAAGTTCTCCTTAACATTCCTCAACTGTTGACGTACGGAGCTCTCACGAAGTGACTGCAAGTTTCTAAAATGCTTGCAAATGGACACCATGATGGCAACAAACACAATCCAGTTGAGTACGTAGATGATGACAAAAGGAAGAATGAATCCAAAATAGAAAGGCCATTCAGTAGGACGACAGCTGAATGAATAATGATGTGTGTATGTGATCGATGGAATATACACATGTCCTATTGTATAACTGGAGCACTAAAGTGCAAACCCTCGGCTGGTGACATGATTATAAAGAAACCAGTAGAGTGATATAATGCAGTGCATGTATAGTGATGTATGACTGAGCTGTCTAGCACAGCAACTCAAGAGCAATAAAACTAAACCAGACTAGAGGCATGCTGTGAGAACAGAGTTTTAGTGGTACATGAGGCATGCACAGTGGACTAGGTCCAGGATCACACTATATACTATACTACTACTATACCCGTGGCCGCCCACGCGTGCCTCAGGTAACAAGAGTGAATGATTTGAACTACACGGAACTTCTTTTAGTGTGCTAGTATATCCTCCCCCACGCTAAAAATCAGCCTATAATTCCTTTCACAAACATTAATTTTGGAATTACTATATAAATCATTTACTAGTATGGGTTGCTGTAGTACTGGTATCCTGCTCCAGCACTGACGACTACAATCATAAAGGGCAGCACTGCATGGACAAAGCATCCTCATTATACACACACAAGAATCACTGAATGTACTATCAACTCATGAGTGCACAAGCAATCCATCAAGATAAACAATACACGATACTAGTGATTGCTTACACCAAGCTGAGAGTCCAGCCTTCAGCATAAACTTGGAGGTGAGGGACTGAGATCCCGTTACTACTACCAGTTTGAGATAGAGCCAGACAGCTTCTACAGCCATCCAGGAGAAAAACACTAGGAAGAAGTACTGCAAGAGGGCAGACATGAACCCACAGATAGGTGGGATACCAACAGCGAACCCTCCAATGAGGAAGGTGAAGTACAAACACATCAGGGAAATACTAATGTTGATGAGGATTTGGTTCTGCTTATCAGCGAGTAGCTTCCTAGAAATTTCAAACTTAACGTTGATGTAATAAGGTTATATTATACTTACTTGCTGACAAAAATGGTGAATATGAACACCAAAAGACAAACTACAGACAAGCTCAGACCAATGTATGTGATGGTGCTCAAAGCAATTGAAAGCTTTTCAGGTAATGAAGTTGGATTCAAATCCTGTAACCATGAGGAGATACAAAAGGTTGCAGGTATGTATATTGCCATTGTTGCCAGGTAGACTCTACTAAACTTACAAAGAGTATTCCAAAGTGGCCCAATTGTCTGCACTCGCAATCTTTTCTCCCATTGGAACTGGTTATCTCTCTACATCCAGCAGTGTCCCAAGCTCCAAATTGATCTGAAATAGCTGGCATTAATAAATGACAGAATTTTTTTTGTGAGCTTCTTAAAGCTGCATTTACCATACTGCAAACTCTTAAGGTCTTTTTTCGTTTTCAAACATACACCACCATGCATTATAATTTATGTTGTATAGCGATACATCTTCAAAGTGCTTAATTTTCACTGTTTTCGATCCACTATGAAAATTAGGTCCACGAAATACTTAGCTAACAGAAGACACAACGTCATTTGACCAAATTAATAGCGCGAAATTTATTATGCTTTTAGAGGCGATTCACAAAACGAATGGAGAGAGTGGAGTTAGTGGGTGGAGTTAGTGGGTGGCATATCTTCATAAGTTTGCAGTTATTCAGATATTTATTTGTAACGTTTTCCTTGGATATCAAAGGACCTGGCACCAGACACTATAATTATAATCAACCATGCATGATTATTCGCTTCTCAATCCTTGTTTCTATTATTATATCGTCATGAATTATTGGATGGTAATTCGCATGTACATAATTATAATAGATGCAACAGATGAGAATCTAAGAAGACAATAACTTGGAAGGCAGAGTATAATTATATATACTGAGTGCAACAGATGAGAATCTATGTAGAAAGACAAGAACTTGGAAGACAGAGTATAGCTGAGTGCAACAGATAAGAAAGTAGGAATTAAGACATTAAACTTGGAAGACAGTAGCTGCATGCAGCTAGCGGTTGTCTATCTGTTTGCGCGAAATGTTTTTTGAATTACTGGCCATTCTCTTTGAAGTTTCTGCTATCAGTGGCTACCCTTTGATTGACTATTATATAGGACCATTGATTGCTGGAAAGTTTCAGATACACCTAGTATATAGAGTCTACCCTCAGACTCTGGCCATAGATCTCTGCTCAGGGGTGTCCACAAGTGGCTGGGCCTGGGATGTATTGTCAATTAAGGTGAGCGATATAAATCAATAATACCTTTCATCATTGGAAAAGTGTACACTAACTATAGCTCAATCCTTGGTACCTGGATCATGCCTGGATCAAGGTGTGACATTACGGCACTGGCACTGGCGTTGTGTACCATCACTGTGAGTATAAAATGTATGGTGAATTTATTGTATACAGGAGCAAAATCGAGCCTTTTCCCTCCAACCCCCGTCGTACTAGCTGATGGGTGCGAACTCATTGAAAGAGTGACACTCGTGCATGTCCTTCTTAGGGACCGATCTTATAGAACTACCTGTACTAAATCTATATACTGAGATGGATATAGCTCTACCAACACTTCTGGTTGCTATCTTGCATGGCCAGTGACATCAGGATTCTATTGTCTCTTGATGCACTGCATGTGAACACACAATCTTTGTCATGCCACCTGAAAGCTTAGCAGGCACATCCAATGCAGTATTAAGCCTCTCTGGAAGCTCTTATTTGAGATCCTTGCTTCTAAACATTTGTCTGTTAAGACACAGTATTGCTGTGCAGTACACTCTACAAAAAACAGCTATTATCTCGGACTATAGCAGCATTAATTTCCAGTGCATATATCACTTAATCACTGATGTGACATGATGGCACAAAATAATAATACAATGCGCAATTTCCGGTCACTCCCAGATACAATCAATACCAGGCCGGGGAGTCGACCTAGCATTATTTTAGAGACAAATCGGCCAGGGAACGAGAGTAACAAAACAATAGCTCTAGAAACTAGCTATGCAGTCAGTTTTCAGATGTGATTCTTCTCTGCAGAGATATAACAGTTTAAACACCCGAGAATATATGTGAAAAGTGCTAAAAAGCTACAAGAGTATAGTGCCAATCCAGTTAAAGCCTATTGGTTTTAACAATAGTGCTGCATGTGTTACTGCTATCCAAGGGCACTTACCTTTAGTCTTATACATAGCACAACTGCTGTTATTGACATTATCCTGCAAACAAATAATGTAATAAATCTATACTGCAGAGTATTAAGTTGCTCATACCGTATTCCTGATCAGAAAGCTAGTTCGTATTGGTACTGTCTTGTTGGTCTGCAGACAAGCTAGTCTTGCAGCCACCACAATAGATCCCACCTGATTAGTACTTCTGTTCTCAGGAAGGAAAAGCACATCAGACAAAAAAACAGAGTAACTTAATCTCTGCCAAAGTGAAGTACGATTTATTGTAGGGCATTTTTCAAACAAGGAAGGGCTTAAGCGTAGAGAGGCAGTTGAGTTTTCAGTGTCTTCACTAAGAAAATCAATCTTTGATCTATTATCAGCATTAGTTGTCATCAAAGCATATTGGTCGATAACGCCAGTATTTTTTATTGCCTCTTCAACTGGACCTAAATCAACAGCAAATGTCTGGCCTTGGAAACTGTCAGGGTCTAAATCTTGCACTGTGATAGCAAATGTTTCAAAACTGAGAACAGTTCGATTGCTTGTGGAGTTTCTGAAAACAGTTGAAGTATTGAGATTGACCACAAATGTTTCGAGGCTTGCAAGAATCCTATACGAGGAGGGTAAAATAATAATGCTATAATTATAGCGTAAACATAAATTTTGCATGGCAAAGATTATATAGCATAATTAAACTGGCTTGCTATAACAATACAGTGTTGACTAAGTCTATTGATCAACAGCCACTATATTCATTATGAAATGGCTTTTGGCAACTATAAACACATGCAGGGAATTGAAGGTAAATAGCAAAGAGAATTAGGGAGTCCCACAACATTAATTACGTTGGCTACATGCATTATTGCATACCTTGTTGATGAATTCATTACCATCTGGCTCTCATAGATGACGTCAGCATCGGCTTGCTGAATATTGTTGATTGTTTGAAGATAGTTGTCTCTCACCTAAACATGTAAAATTCGGCAAGCTTTAGATCCCACTTGTGTGTGTTTAGCAGGGAATTAGCCATAATTTCATAGTCTCCCAGAGAATTATAAGCTTATATAGGGTATAAAGTTAAGTACACCGAGTGTACAAAAATGGGAATTATAAACTTGAGGGTATAAAGTTAAGTACAAATTGAGTATTATTATGCAGTACAAATGAAGCTGTAGCTGCAACTACAATAGGGCTATTTAGTGTTTCTATTTATAGCGCTTACTGGTTCGTAGGGTTCACCTGTAACTTTTCTTGTCTCTACGAGGAATACTGAGAGCTAATGATTTTAACTGTCCATTGTCACAAGCAGGTTTTTGTGTCTAAGTATTTGTCAACTTTGTCTTCCTGACTTCTGTTTCTATTCTGAAGCCATGTTTTAAAATTGTTTGTACGCCTATTCAGTAGACTCTATATAGTGTCTTTTTGGGAACGATAGTGTATAGCAAGTTGTTCCTTGCTAACTAGCCGTACAGAACTGAGAAGCTTGAGCTTTTTTTTGCAAAAAAGGGGGCTGGGCTCGTTTGTTGCAGAGCGCTTCCTGCAGAAGGTGGAGTCATACATGTAGTTAATCCACAATATTGAAGCTGGGCAATTCAGGGCCAATACAAAGGTTTTTTAGCAGGGAAGCAGAAATCACCCTGTCAGAACAGGGCAGTTTCAAAAATAAAGCTGTTGCTAAGGCTTGCTGCTTTTATAGATACACTTTTTTCCTGCATGAGGTACGGCTAGTACATATAGCCAATGAAAAGTGCATGGGATCAGTACATGTGCATTCAGTATCTATGGTTATAGTGTCCCTCATCCCTCGGGCAAGCCCTCGAGATTTAGGACACTATATATAATAGATACCTCATATCCATGCATGCATGCATGTATATACTAACTATCACATAATGTTCACCTCTTGGTTGACAGCAGCTTCTGCTGCTACTTGCTCTACTATTGCAGTAACCAAGGTGATATGACTTGCAGTCAGATTTTGTGGTCTGGATGTGATGTTGGCAATCTGATTGGATGTTTGCGTTGTCTTATTTGTTGAGAGTCCCTAGTAAAAACAGAATAGCATTTCAGTACAGTAAGTGGAAATGAATAGGAATTCAGCTAGCTTGTTCTAGTTGTATTTTTTGAAACAGTTAGCTACATATATATATAATTATATAGAATTAGTCCTGCAGTTGTTCAACAGATAATATTTATTTCCTCAAACCACTTACTAGTGCAATCTCACACAATTCCCGGGATATGTCTGAAAGTGTAGTCTCACAGCTGCTGAGGTCAAGCTCATCCTTCCACATACCTCCCTCACTGATTGATCCAGAGCACTGTCTGCTGACATTCCCTGCAAACACATCCAATACTTCTACACATGGACAAGGGGACAGTGCAGTAGACCCTAGTGCCGTGTTGGGCCAAGAATGATTCTGGTATACCTCTGCTTTACAACCAGCTGTAAAAGTGTGTGCATTGTACAAGACACATACAAATAAATCCGTTGCTCTATATATAAATGACACTAATGTAGCCGATGCTATAAGAGGAGTAAATAAAGCTGCTTGAACCAATGTACTGTGTACTACATGACCTTTGTAATCATTTAATTATCCCAAGGCACCAATTGACTTATATTATACGTTAATAAACATAAAAATTAATAATTACTATAAAACATCACGTTGTTTTTATTCCAAATAAAATAACTTTTAATACCAAAAATGTTGTGGTAAAAACCTTATGAATGAGCCAAATCAACAGAAAATCCGTTGCAATCTACCAGTACTAATTTAGGTGTTACGATTTATTATTGCGAATTGATTAACTCTCGCACATGCAGTTTACACATGTTTGATGCTCGCAAAGTAATACGGTAATTGTTATAACAAAAGTATCCACACACTCACTAGCTGCCACAAAAATCTTGTTGAGAACATTGAAAAAAATATGCATTTAGTATATTATAGTTAACTGTGTTAGGAGATTTACATATAATTATATTACTATAGTTTGCTTTGTTATAATTATTGTTGTGCTTGTAATTTTTGACAATTAACCCACGCAGCCATTATATAGAAGCTTAAATGGAAACAGAAGTCTATTACATATCTGATGGCTTGATGAATGATTTTCAAGGGATTTTCAAGGATAGAAGCATGTAAAAGTTGTAATAAGTATTTTGCACTTTCTGTCAAAAAAAGGGGGTATTACAGTGGTGACTATAGTGTTATACGGTTGTTACAATCGTTACATGCATGCAGTAGTGACTGGTGTTACAGGTGTTACAGTGGTGACAGTTATATATACAGTAAAAAACAAATTTGTTACATTCACATAAAACATGTTAAATAAAGTGTGAAAACACTATCAGCAAAAAAACATTTGCGAAAAATGTCCAGTCATGTGAATGATGTTGTAACAGATTGGAGTTATACTCGTGCCGAATTTTTGTTTCTACACTTTTTGGTCAATCTTAGCAACATTTCACATTGCATGCTATATACAGGCTAATTATAATCAAGGTATGGGCACAAACATTATTTTAGTTACATAATCCTTACAGCCATTGTCAATGACAATCAGATCCAATGTGTCACGTGCCAGTAATCCCCTTGGTGGCGTTGTAGTAATACTTAGTTGCAATTGGGCAGTCTCCATGGGCTCTTGAGCAATACTGTCTACCCGATACGTAACAATGATTTCTTGATTCACACCCGGACGAACTGTGTATCTGTCGGAACTGATCTGAAAATCTATGCCCACACCTGCAAAAAATAAAGCTAAAATAATAGCCAAACAATTTTTTGGGAGAGATTTCATTAACACAAAGAAATTAGACGATTAGCCTCACTTGCAGTCCCATCATCAGCTACAAGGATGTCTCCTCTGATAAGGTTGGTAACCGAGTCAGGTCGTTTAATGTACCCAATACCAACCATATAGCCTTGTCCCCTTTCAACTGCTTCTAGCCTCTCTTCAAGAAATCCATACACTGTGGATATTGCAATTGGTAGAACGTTACTTGTACCATGATGTGCTCTGACACTAAGGAATATCCATTGAAATTCTCAGGATACTCCAGAGTACAAATCCCATGTACCCTGCTAGGGTGTACATTAATTCATATACCCTAGGGTACATTGGCTGTGGTCAGCCTGAAGCCCTCCTACCCTTTAAGGACCCTCTCTTTTAAAGAATACTATACCGAGAAAAATTTTGTGAAAAGCAAAAAATGTGCGGGTGTCTGAAGTTGTAAATGTGGTTTGTCAAGTGCAAGCACACGCACACAAAATGTGCACAGTGCATGCACGGCAGGGATCGAAGAGTGTTTACTACTACTCAGCTGTAAATGGTTGGATAACAGCTTCTAATTGCTTCTACTGGTATTCATAGTACAAGCTACCTATACCATGGATATCTGCGTGTGTATATATTGTTATTGTACTACCTCGTGCAGTTGTATGTTTTCCCTCGGACTGCACCCTCAGGGAATACATAGAACTGCCCTCGGTAGTACAAATCCAATACACCCTTGATATCTATGGTACAACTATTACATGTATGTTATTATTGTGGTTACCCCCTGTATGCAGGTCACCCTCTATATATAATACAGCCAGATTAATGGGCCTCAAATTAAATACCTATATTGAGAGATTACATACCGATACAGTCGATGCATTGTCCCAGTAGGTTATAGGAGAGTCCGGCAGTGCTGAGACAACACTCTCTAACCTGAGCAGTAGCTGACTCGATCAAACTTACAGAAATGATGTCTCCGTTACACTCGACCTCACTATAGCAACCAGTGATGGAACGAGGACCTTAAAAAAGAGCAATAACTATTTACTTGTATAACCAAGATATTTTTTAGTCTAACACGATAGTAAATAACGTATATCAGGGAATTTTTGTCAATACAAATTTTCCTACTAACTATAATAATTACCCACTTTATTTCGTATTAAAAAGTTTCACCCTACTCAAGGTGGTGACTATTGCGCATTGTTGCATTTTGAGTGGGCAGATCAAAGGAAACACTGTGCCAGTATCTGCCATATGGCACAGGTCAAGCCTTGAACTGTGCCACTATCTAGATACTGGCATAGTATGGCTGAAGTTACGTAAAGCCCACCCTCCACCCAGTAACCTGAAACGGTCCCTTTTATAGTATAACACTGTTAACAGATTCAGTGGTAAGCAGAAAACGTTTTTCATGCGTCTGGTGCATTCCACAGCCACCACAAGTAGTTGAAACTAGTTGTCCTATAAAAGGAGTGATGTGTACACGGAAAAGAATGCACAAGGAATGCAACAAATCAGTTGTTACACAGCTCACTCGTGCGCACATCGGATATATTGGCTCAGTAGTGCCTTTGCTCTTGAGGCCTGCGGCCCTCGGGCCTAAGTCACTACTGAGCCAATATATCCCATGTGGCACTCGTGCATGTGTCACAACTATAACTTAATTTTCAGACGAATAATTAAACTAGCTACCAAAATGTGCACCGTACGAAAAATTTATAACTCGTATATACGGTAATTTGTAGAGATAGACTCACATTGTAAACATCTTCCTGCACTGTCTGTGTAAGCCACTCCCCCACCAGTAGCACAACACTCGCCACGACTCAGAGATTGGCTGGCATTAAAGCCATCAGTACAGCCAATGTTAGCCGAGCAAATCACATTTCCTGCATTTGAATGGAGAGAAATCATAAATTTATTATGAAACTAATACTAGCTGGAGTCGAATGGATCAGCACAGCCAGCTATAGGGATATAGTCGAGCAAAGCATGCACATTGACTACTAAGCACATTGCTCTACAAAGGATATTACTAGTTAAAAATGAGTTAAAATTTTCTAAAAAGAGCACAGTCCCCTCTTTAATTCACATTTTTAATACTGTGAATCTTACCGGAGCACAGTTGACAGATATCGGCTCCTGTATTGAAGGACAAGAATCCCTCATCACAGCAGTCCTGACCTGCGACTCTTAATGTTGGTCGTTCACTACTGCAACTGAAGTCTGCTGTACTGTAACATTCCGGACCTGACCCATACCTGTTCAATGCCAGAAAAATAATTATTGATGATACATAATAGATTAACCTTAAAAAACCCAGGCCCGGAACAAAAGCCTAGATTGTGATTCACATCATGTAACAGCTGGTTGCTTGAGCCATATATACCTATTAATTAATATACCCATGCAGTGATGATAAAATTATATCATACCACACTCAACGGCCGGCCAACTGCAATATATAAATCAGCCCATTTTTTGTGTACAACACATTTCCTACAAAGGTCACCTCTGTATAATGGCTAAAAGTTGGTTCCCAAATGTTTACGGTGAAAGAGGTTCTCAAAAACATGCACAGAGCCGAGCAAGCATTTGGATAGCCAACTGTTCGTAAGTATTTTGCCAGTAGATCATTAAAAATGGAGTGTTCACAAGAAGGGCTGCTGGCTGGCAGTATATACCAGCCAGCACTGCAGCCCTTCTTGTGAACTCTGATCTCATTGCATGCAGTTTTGCCAGCTTTTTTCTGACTCTCAAACAGCTATATAGCGCTTTTAGTGCACAGCTAACTCATAAGTAGTCTCCTTCACAGGTCTTGAAGGAAAAAAGAGTGCATATATATATGGCCTGGGATCGAGGCTAACTCATAAGTTGAATAGCGTGATGGTATAACTGACCAATCCGAGCGCCTAGAGCCGCCATGCACTTGCCTTGAGGCAGCAATTAATCTTATTACCACATTGTTATCATTGATAACGTGTTGCAGACAGAAAGTCTGAATACATTGATACAGGGCAATTTGCTTTGTTTGATACTCCCTCTCTTTTATTTATGGACTCTTGCATGCATGCTGTTATACAATAATTATAGCTTCTACTATAGTTCTAGTCATTTTCCATAATTTCCAGAACAATTCAGACAATGCAGGCAAAGGCTTTGGAAGCAAGCCAATGGCTAAATTCAAAGATCAAATAGTGCTTAAAATTTCCCTTCTAACCGAGCGAGAGGGGGAGCACCCCCTGGGCAGTCTGTTTTTTTGCCTGACCCGATTAGATCTACTTCCTTTGCATGGCCCTAAATTATGTTAATATGATATCTGCTAAAATATATATATCTGCCATGCAGAATAACACCCATGCACTGGAAGCAGCATGTCCTACCATCAGTATAACTGAATACATTCCTGCATTTATATTATTGACACAACAGTCCTCACATTGTATTATTTATTAAAAAAAAGCAGTGTCTTACCAGCAGTGGAATTGAGCAAGAGGATCAATGTCAGTAGAAGTTGACTTGAAACTCCCATCCTGCATGCATGTGTTCTTTTTGACAATGATTGCTTTGGTTGTAAGGCCACAGTTATGCTCATTCCCATGCATCCTGTTTATATAAACAGGATGAGGGAGAGCGGTCATTATTCATCATTGTTGGTTTGACATGCACCATTTGCAGGTGAAAATTAACAGAATGTCTGTTGATAGTTATTGTGTAATGTTTTATTAGTGTTTAAACAGTGTGTTTAAATAGTGTGTAAGTAGGAAATGTACCTATATCTAACCACACCAGGAGTGTACGAATACATGCACTTGTGGTGTTGGATAGTGCATTTCCTACTTCACAGTTTATACAACAACAAGACTATATATAATAATAGTGTTTGTGACGTAGCTTAGTCAAATTAGTTTATGGCCTTGCGTATTTTGGTCAGTATAATTATATCTATAGACGCCTATATATAATTATACTAACTTGTCTCACATTTGCTCTAAATATCGTGTGTATCATACTGGTGATTATATACATGTAGTATTACTGTTTAAAAGTACCACAGAGATCATAATGACAAACCTATAAAGCTGTGCGCGCATTTCTCTTTTAGTGTGAACTTGCCAACCTCACACTATAATGTTATACACTGTACTGTGTAACAGCAAAAACTCCTGGTAACAGTTATTCTGCATGTTTATTCACTGCATTACATATACATCTACATCCCTGTCGCACTGTTTGGAAGTACCACAGAGACTAAAATCATCAATAACAAACCTTATAGCTAAAGCTGCATTTCTCTTTTAGTATAATTATGATCATGCCGACCTCACACGAAATGTACAAACACATTCACTGTCAAAAGCTCCCTTTCTCTTTTGCAGGATCAGAATAGAATTATTAAACAAAAATTGTTTGATTTTTTGTCTATTTGTAAATCTTATCTGCATTGTTATGTTATTGTTGTATTCCATGATTGTGTTAACTTGTTTTTATTGACTCTGTTTAGCATACTAGATTTGAAGAAGCTAACAGAGATATATTTTGTATCACATAAACATGAAATATACACAACATTAGGTGTTACTTTGCTTTAGCTCTTGGTATACACTCTTTAAATGTTTTATTGTCTTTTTACGTAGATGACTGGTGGACGTAACTGGAAATCATACAAGAGTATTGAGGATTTCGTGACTGAATCTTCCCACTCAATTCGCTTCTTCTTGTTTTCTGGATCCTGTCTTCTTGCCACTATCCATTTGCTGTTGTATTTCCCTTCCATCCAGACAACTCTATACCTCTGAATCTGAGATCGATCGAACTTGAGCAATCCATGGCTCGATGTTACTGCTTGGACAGCTTCTGACTGCCAGCAACTGATCAATCTTAAGACCTGCTAAATCCTGCACCTCCCTAACGTCTGTTCGTGATTGCTTTCGGTAGGCCCCAGTGTACACCTGTATAACATCGAATTTGAAGGTAGATACCATGTGAAGCAAAGCAACCTAAATTTAGGAAGCCTGCTCAGTGACCTAAATTTAGGGATGGTATAATTTGTTTGTATGCACACATGTGACCTAAATTTAGGAATTGTGTGTATATACTTATGCATTACGTATACCTAAGTTGAAGAATTATGCAAAGTGACCTAAATTTAGGTTATTATAAATTTAGGGAAGGTGCAATAGGTGTGCTGAACTGTCGTATAATTATTGCTTACATTGCACTCTTCATTCTCTGCAGCAAATAGAGCTTGAAGCTGGGTATTCTGAGGCGCATCACAGCTCATATCTGCTGATCCTGAGGCTGGGAGTTGGGCCAGTTGACAAACTGTGTAATAATTATTAAAGTATAATGGTGTTACGTATATAATTCTGATTGAAATGAAAGTTTGCTCACCTTCTTGGAGATGTAGCAAGGGCCAGGGGGTAATTCCAAATTCAAATTGCTCCCACCAAATACGAGCATCATCAGAGATCCAAGACTAAAACTTTGGAATATCTATGTGTAGACGTGCGCGGCAGGTCTATCTTGTTGTCAGACAGGTGAGCTCTATTTGGAATGCCACATGGAATCTCCTGCAGTAAACATTTTGCATGTAAAGTAGCCTCGATCCCAGGCCGAGTTTTCGCTTTTATAACGGTTTCGCCTAACCGCTATAAAAGCGAAAACTCGGCCTGGGATCGAGGCTACATGTAAAGTTGTTAATCTACTGTACGTCAAGTAATAAATATGCAAGCCATGCACCCAATTAGATACCATTACCACTACGAAGATATACGTCATTCTAGGTACTGCTGCAAGCGATGAGTACAGCTACCCATTACCGCAACGCTCCTTGGAGGGTGAGCCGGACCATGACTGAAGGCCGTTAATATGGATAGGAAGCCCCTCTAATTAATTAGAGGGGTGCAACCTCGCTAATTAGATAATGATGAAGCGTTTCTAATAATTACGATGCTCCCCTAATTAAGTACTTGGGGGTAAAGAGGTGGCCTAGCCAACAGTCATAGCCACGGCTCGGTCATGTCGTAATGACAGAGAAATGTATAGAAACCAAGGGAGGGTTGGGTGTGGGGCTTTAAACTCAGGTAGCTATAATCGAGCACGAGGTGGTGTAGAGATAATTACGCATGCGCGTAGATGCTGGGCAGTACATAATGCAGTAGGCGGGGCAAGCGGAGTACCTCGATTAACCTTGTTTAACTACCTTAAACATCATTTAATCTACTGTACGTCAAGTAATAAATATGCAAGCCATGCACCCAATTAGATACCATTACCACTACGAAGATATACGTCATTCTAGGTACTGCTGCAAGCGATGAGTACAGCTACCCATTACCGCAACGCTCCTTGGAGGGTGAGCCGGACCATGACTGAAGGCCGTTAATATGGATAGGAAGCCCCTCTAATTAATTAGAGGGGTGCAACCTCGCTAATTAGATAATGATGAAGCGTTTCTAATAATTACGATGCTCCCCTAATTAAGTACTTGGGGGTAAAGAGGTGGCCTAGCCAACAGTCATAGCCCATCGGACGCATGTCCTACCCCCAAGGAATTAATACATCGATTGCGTAAAGGTAAGTATGCCACCTCAGCGGGGCAGTATATTATAGAGCAGTACATTATAGAGCAGAGCAGGGCAGTATAGTATAAAGCAGAGCAGGGCATTATATTATAGAGCCGTACATTATAGACCGAATAGCCGCGGTTATGATCTCATACGTAGTACCACCCACCGCGGAACCAAAATCCAATTAATTTTAAATTACTTTTATTATCAGCTCCTAGCAAAGAAAGATGCGTAGCTAAGAAGCAGTAGCAGTTTTCTGCAGGCAACTTTGTTGCAAACTAGTCAAGAATAGCTACTCTGCCAGGATCTCTAAGTTTCGAACGGAGGAGTATACCAGCCAAGGCCCCAGTGAAGGATCATTTCCCAAGTAAGCTCTGTGTGTGTGTATACAGTCAGCATTTTCCTAGTTCAGCCTTTATAAGCCTTTTGAGCTGATTTAATATGCTTGTCCACCTACCTATAGATAGCCTCTGAGTGTGTGAAATATACTGGAAGAGTAGCTTCGTGAGTTTAGAGCCTGTTTTGAGATTTATTTTCTCTTTTTCAGCCTTTGCCTCTAGCAAAGAAAGACGCATAACTTGGAAACAGTGACAGTTTTCTTTATTCAACTTCTTAGCAAAGTAGTCTACAGTAGTTACTGTGTCAGGATCTCCTGGTTTTCAACGAAACAGTCAACCCGCCAAGGACCAGAGCAAGGGATCACTTCAGAGGTAAGCTTTGTGTGCGTATATAGCAAGCATTATGTAGCTAGTATAAGCCTTCATAAGCCTTTGAGCTGATTTAATATGCTTATGCACTTGCCTAGATAGTTTATGAGTGTGTGAAGTATACTTGTGTAGAAGCTGAGTTAGTTTAGAGCCTGTTTTTAGAGTGTAGTGTACAGTGTTTGATATTCAATTTATTTGTTTCGGTGTGGCAAAGAAAGATGCACCCCTTAGTAACAGTAACGGTTCTCTTCAAGCTGCCTTGTAGTTTTATCTGAACAGTCGAAGAGTCAACCAGCCAAGGACAGAGCGAGAGATTACTTTAGAGGTAAGCTTTGTGTGCGTATGATTATTAGCTAGCTGATAATACTATACGCTTACCTGCGTAGCTTGTAAAGTATACTGGCTCCAGCAGTGTGTTGAAGCCCGAGTTTAGATACAGAAGCCTATATATGTACGCTCAGCAGTGTTGCAATGTAAAGGGGGTTATCATTGATTTGCTTAGCTATCTGTTGGTCTCATCCACGATGTATTCTGTTATCAGCTGTGAAGAATGCTGAACACCGAAAAGTTTGGGCCAACGGATTGGTTGAGATGGTGGGAGTCCATAGGCAGGCCAGGAGTGGAACTGCTTACAGTAAGTGGTGTTTGTGTGTGTGTGTGCGTGTGTGTATGTGTGTGTGTATCTTTCTGTGCGCGTGCGTGCGTGTGTGTGTGTGTGTGTCTGTATATGTGTTCCCATGCGAGTGTATGTGTGTGTATGTGTCTGTATGTGTGCCCGCGAGGGTGTGTATCTGTGCACACGTGCGCGCTTGTGTGTATCTGTGTGTGTGTATTGGTGTGCACATTTGTGTGTATTCACTATTGGTGCCCACGTGTGTGTGTGTGTGTGTGCGTGCCCGCCCGTGCCGTGTGTGCCTGTGGCATGATACTTCATACAGTGCTAACAATTTACATTATCAGTGCTGCCAAAAGTTAATTCTTATGCCTAGGCTTGTGTGAAGTTTCTGCATGCTTCCGACCAAGGTTACAATTCAATTAGGCTCACCACTCAGTCACTCATTAGGCTCACTGTGTACATGTATAGAGGTTGATTGCATGATAGTGTTCTGACCTTTTCAGGGGAAGCAAAGGCTTGTTGGGCTTATGAGTGTACTGTTTACTTGTGTAAGGACATTTTCATCCCGACATAATAGGCTTGTTGGTTGTGTTATGCTCTCCGGGTAGGATTAGGTCATAATTTGTAATTAGTTGGCTTGTGCGATTAGTTGGCTTGTGCTGTGATATGCATTGTAATTCTGTGCCCAAAGTTGAATCTTTTTATGAACTCCCAGTTTTTTGTAGGATCACAATTGCTTTATATGTGCCTATGAGCGCCATTGCATGTAAGTTTGCTTGTGTGGGCCTATACATAATTATGTCTAAGGTTGCATGATCCATAATTTTTTTTTTTTTCTTTTTTTTTTTTGTCACCCTTGTACGAGATGTACTGTACTTTGTGTATGGCTGTTCTTAGTATACTTCTTTAGGTTTGTTGGCTTGTGAGTTAGTGGTGTGTTACATGTATCTACCCAATTTTTTTTTTTTTTTTTTTTTTTTTTTTTTTGCTGTCTGTTATAGCAATTCAATTATAGTTATGTGGCTGAATGTTATTATAATCTTTTGATCTTTTAGGCACCACCCCAAAGGTTAAGGTGTGGTTTCCTCCGTCTACCTGGCATACCGGGCACCACGACACAGACAGGGTTGCCTTGTCCGGTAAAGGCGAGGGAGTACAGCTGGGTGTTAATGGTGGGCGGCAGTGTGTTGTGGCGGCCCCATTTCTGGAACTCTGTGTCGTAGTACAGCCAAGAGGGGTACATAAACTTTTTTTTTTTTTTTTGCCTAATAATTGATATGCTATAAATAGTGGCTGGGGACAGCATTCCGCTGTCTATGGTACCTGTGGGCGAGTGTGCGTCAGGGGGGGGGGTCACCAAGTGATAGATTGGCGGTATACGGGGATAGGGTGTATGTTATAGGCGGGGCAGTAAATTATGGAGCTGGGCAGTATTATAGAGCATTATTATAGAGCAGTACATTATAAGAGCAGAGCAGCCTCAGCGGGGCAGTCTATTATACAGCAGTATAGTATAGAGCAGGGCAGTACCTTATAGAGCAGAGCGGGGCATAGAGCAGAGCAGGGCAGTATAGTATAGAGCAGAGCAGGGCAGTATATTATAGGGCCGTATAATTATTATAGAGCAGTACATTATAGAGCAGAGCAGGGCAACGTTATAGAGCAGGGCAGAGCAGGGCAGTATATTATAGCAGGGCAGTATATAGTATGGAGCAGAGCGGGCAGTATTTTGTAGGCTGTTATAGGTGAGGGCAGGTCAGGGTGGGTAGAGCAGAGCAGCCCATTATATTATAGAGCAGTATACATTATAGGGCAGAGTGTATTATAGAGCAGTACATTATAGGGGCAGTATATTATAGAGCAGTACATTATAGGGGCAGTATATTATAGAGCAGTACATTATCGGGGGCATAGAGCGGGCATAGAGCGGGCATAGAGTGGGCATAGAGTGGGCATAGAGCGGGCATAGAGTGGGCATAGAGCGGGCATAGAGTGGGCATAGAGAGCGGGCATGGAGTGGGCATAGAGTGGGCATAGAGAGTGGGCATAGAGAGCGAGCATAGAGTGGGCATAGAGTGGGCATAGAGAGCGAGCATAGAGTGGGCATAGAGTGGGCATAGAGAGCGAGCATAGAGTGGGCATAGAGCGGGCACAGAGTGGGCATAGAGCGGGCATAGAGCGGGCATAGAGTGGGCATAGAGAGTGGGCATAGAGCGAGCATAGAGCGGGCATAGAGTGGGCATAGAGCGGGCATAGAGAGCGGGCATAGAGTGGGCATAGAGAGCGGGCATAGAGCAGAGCAAGGCAGTATATTATAGAGCAGTACATTACAGGGCGCAGTACATTATAGGGCAGAGCAGTGCAGTATAAAATATTATTATAGAGCAGTACATTATAGGGCAGAGCAGGGAAGTATAAAATATTATTATAAAGCAGTACATTATAGGGCAGAGCAGGGCAGTATAAAATATTATTATAGAGCAGTACATTATAGGGCAGAGCAGGGCAGTATAAAATATTATTATAGAGCAGTACATTATAGGGCAGAGCAGGGCAGTATATTATAGAGGCAGCATAATAATATAGAGCAGGGCAGGGCAACGTTATAGAGCGTAATATAGTTATTATAGAGGGCAGGGCGAGGCAGTATACTATAGCAGGGCAGTATAATTATTATAGGGCAATATATAGTATGGAGCAGAGCGGGGCGGTATTTTATAAGCTGTTATTGTAGGCAGGGCAGGGTGGGCAAAGACTCACGGTGATAAGGCTGGTGAGTCTGTTAAGCTGCAGCCAGGGCCTGCTCGAGGGTGGAGAGTCTTTCGTTGAGGGCCACCGGGTCGGCGGGTGTGTCCCTCGGTGTAGGAGAGATGGAACCAGAGAGAGAAGACAGCTTTAAACTCAGGTAGCTATAATCGAGCACGAGGTGGTGTAGAGATAATTACGCATGCGCGTAGATGCTGGGCAGTACATAATGCAGTAGGCGGGGCAAGCGGAGTACCTCGATTAACCTTGTTTAACTACCTTAAACATCATAGGTGTATTTTTGGTAAAGATCCTTACAGTAAAATGCACGAATCAGCGAAAATTAATACTCAAAATGTTACGCTATTATAGTGTAAAATCCAAATTTTTATGAGCGTAATAGGCACATTTTTCAAGAATTCAAGTATCGAATGGGTGTATTATCAGGGCCTAGAGAGCTGTACAATATAACGAACATCAGCGTCTGTAAAAAACCGCTATTAGCAACTGCATACACCCTAACACAAAGGGTGTTGCCATACATAATGTATGCATGTGCTTGTACGGTATTTATTATGATCACTGAAAAAACGTTATATATTACATGCGGACTTGCCAGAAGTAGTTTCACTGCTACATCATTTCACTGCTACATCAGCATTGCACCAAGCATCACTGCTCCAATGCTGAAAATATATCACAGCTTTCCCATCTTCTAAAAGAATTTGAAGCAATGTGGAAGAGAGTGACCGTTTAGTCCGTCAATACAAGGTTCCAGCCACGACCTCACATCAGAAATAGTATTGAGTACCTCAACCGTTGGGGTAGGTGTGCTTGACTGTGTAATCTGCTTTTGGAGATCTGTACAATTATACATGCAATAATCATTATGTAAAAGCTGGTCAATGTCCTCATGGGTATATTTATGACCAACAGGTAGGAAGTTTACCCGCACCTATTATAGCACAATGTATACAGTGTCATATGCATGCATGGGCAACCATGCATTGACAATGTATGCATGAATGATTATAATTGTAGTCATTAGGGCAGGGCAGTGCATGCAGTTGCTATGTAATAATTATTACAATGCTATAATAATGATACCTTAGTGAATATCTTCCGTTCTACCAACAATGCACAAAACCCCAGGAAGAACTTGTTTTGGTTTTCTTTTGTTGTATTGTCCAGTTGGATGTTCAGAACTGGTGGGAGATGATCTAAAGCAATCAAGGATTTGAGTAGCACATGAATTGTATATAACGTTGCAGTCATGAGGGAATTGCAGTATGTCAATGTAGACGTGAGCTAACTTTCCATGAGGTGCATGCCCGGGTGTGTACTAGCACTCCAGTGACGTGTTCTGAGAGGAAGCAATCCCTGCACAGACTTTGAGATCTTTGCGAGGTGAAGAAGATTGGTCTTGTGCTGATCCATGCCATCAATGATGAGGGTAACACTGTGCTGTGGATTTGTTCTAGATTTCTCCCGATGACCATAATACTTCCGCCTTCCTTGCCTGTCACCATAATAATAATAGCAAGATGGAATAAAATGCATAATTGTGAGTTACGTACATTTTATTGCTGTCTGACTAAAGGCAAAGAATTAATTGCGTGTAAATGTAATCTGTACTTGAATATAAGGTAAAGGCTTGCAGAGTCACTTACTGAACAATCTGTAGATGTTGATCATACTCCTCCTTAAATCCACTCTTCATTCTTTCCTGGTCAAACTTAGTGCAAATATCACACTTGCTGAAAGCGCTTTAATTTGCTGTAAATTGTTATAGTTGATATGGTTATAGTATAATTATAGAATACTTACACTGGGAATGAGCACCTTCGAAAAATCTTCTTTCCAAAAGCGGTAAAAGGTAGAAACTTTTACAACTGGGATTCCTCCAGCCATGAGCTCCCTCTTCATCCTGAAGTACACATCGTACTTAGTGAGGAAATGAGGAAGGTGTATACGCGATCGATGTGAGGCATCTTATCTCCAATGAGATTAAAGTATTGCCTCATCCAAGTCTCTCATCCAAGTATTCTTTGTGTTAATATAGCTTAGCTTGCTTAGCACTATTCTAAATCAGTTATAGGCCTCATCCAACGGTCACTATGGGATTATGAGACCCTCAGGCCCTTAGTAGCGCCTTCGCTGCACTCGGGGGCGCTACAGCCTCAGGCCCTCGGGGTCTCATAATCCCATAGAAACCTTGGATTCATCCTATAACTATATATAGGCAATTTCCTTGAGCACAACTAGATCATTATTATATTGCATTGTCTCTCTTTATTATAGATCAGCTTCTAACCGAGGAAGAAGTCATCACTGACACTACTATAAACCCCCCTGAAGTAGTAGTCACAGTCAATCTAAACACGGCCATAGTGGTACCAATTGTGGTGATCCTGCTCATTGTATGCTGTTGTATTCTAATACTCGTTGTCGTGTGTGGAGTGAAGGATCGTAAGAAAAAAAGTTGTCAATCCGATACTGAAACGAGTGCGTTTTTGGATAAAAAAAAAGATACGACTGACTGAGTACAATACTTGGATACTATAACAAGTGAAAAAGTAGTTAGCTAACATGAGAGTATTTTGAGCATTTTAGACTTTGTTCATTTGCATGCTGTTTTTGCTTCTTGAGTTTTCATATCAATTTCATGCTGCCAGCCCCTTTTTAATTCCTAACGAAGCGAGGCTCTAATCCAGGGCTGTAAGAAAATGTTTTATGGTGGAGGCACAAATAGAAATGGGGGCGAACTCCTGGGCAAGGCGGCTCTTGCGCTGGTGAAACTTAATTTAATGTTCTCATAGTTGTTAACATAGTTTAGATACATAATTGCAGTATGAAAACCTGCCCCCCAGCCCCCTTGGTTATTACGGCCGAGTAATCAGGTCACGTTGAGATTTTGGCAGTGCATGGACGTTATAACATTAGTGGCAGACACATTAGAACTTAGTGGCTCTGGTTGTTGCATTTACGTTACTTGAACAGTTTGACTTCAAAGTTGGAGGACGTGTTAGCTATGGTATTGAGGACACTCTATGCAGTTCAATTTTACACCTCAGAAGCATTAAGTGTTCTGCTCATAATTATTATATGCAATAAATTGACAATTCGTAACATTTTTACTGGCATCAGAGGGGTACAATTAGTATGATGGTAGAGAAGGGTCACCCGCCTCGGCCTATAGCTGGCACAATTAACTGTGCGCATGGTTAAACAAAAACCGCCAACAAAATTAATGTTCAGGTATATTTGATCAGTCTGCACAATTTCAAGGGTCAACTATCAATTCATATTTTTGCATTTTAATTAACGAAAGGTATTCCTTTTGTTGAAATGGCCTATAGCGTCGAGAACAGGCTGCTTGTTACAGACAGAACGCCTGGTCAAGTTCCAATGTGGCAATTGGTATACCAGGAATTTCATGGACTGGTAATTAACAACCATAACGGGTCATGAAATCGTTATGATATAAACATTCCATGGAATGGCTTATCAAAGGAGATCTGACAAGCATGGTGCAGCTCAAGCTCTTATTACTCTCTTCAAGAGTATATAGCTCTATATACAGGACCAAATCCAACTGACCTGCACTGCACTGTGCGTCAATGGCATGCACCACCTATCTTTTCAAAATGCACCTCTGTGCATGTGTATACAGTGGAACCCCTCTATAACGGACACCTTTGGTGAACAATGTTTTGGCCTTTATACAGAGGTGGCCTTTGTTGAGAGGTTGTTTTGTATACAAACTGTTCATTTGGGACCTGGGTGCCTGGCCGTTATATATAGCAGCTGGCCTTTATTCGGAGGTAGTTGTTAACTGAGATTCCACTGTACTATAAAAAACGGCTTTTACATAAGTTTATTTGGTCAATATCACTTTTTCCATGACTTTTGTTGATATCTGTATTGTTTTTTCTTCCTCGTACGTCCCTCCCCTCCCCTGCTCTCAACAGGCAGGTGGGTAAACTGTCTTTCACATTCGTACAGTCCAGACTCCTATATCACTACGTTTAGATAAACTGAGCCGGTTCTTTGATTATAGTTACACCGAAAAACAATAATTATAGTCTCAAAGTAGACTATAATACCATTATTATACTGCAGAAAGAGTGGCCAGATTTTGTAGCCTTCAAATGGCTAGTTGAACAACATGTCATGTCGTCTCCTATACAGATGCGCTGTGCTTTCCAAGTTTTTTGTAAGTCTTCAAGCTCGCAAACCACGCTCATTGATCTTTCTCATTGCTTAGTTGTCCGGTATATATAGCCTCGTCCAATGGTCACAATGGGATTTTGAGATCATCAGACCATTAGTTTATATAGCCCCCTCGCTACGTTCCATGTAATTTAAACTATGTCTATGCTTCGGGTCTCAAATCCCTCAATTGGACTCATTGTTGGTGCATGCATTGGTTTAGGTTAGGCCCTGATAAATTATGCTTTTTTTTCCCCATTATTTTATATTATTTTTGAAAAATGTACCTATTATTCTCATAAAAAATCCGATTATTCCCTGATTATTCTCATAAAAATGTAATTATTTCCAAAAAATGTGACATAATAATTATTGACGAAATTAAGACGTAGGCATAAACACAGCACATGCATGACTGACACATGACATAATTAATATGATCATGCATGGTTCTCAGTGTTATCTTGCCGACTTGAACTGATCCATAATATTCACTATAAAGCCAAGCCAACTTAATTACATGCTTCACGGATGCAAGCAGGTCTCTTTTTGTAAAAAAACACCCTTATAAGGTTTTTTTGTGACCACAACTTACCAGTGTGGTTTGGGAAGCCTAACAATTTCTCTAACAGCCTAAACACCCACTCTCCCTTCATTTTTAATGAGATTCATACTTTTTTTTTACAGGCCTAGCTGGTCTATAAATTGCTAATGAAAGTCGTGAAACATGTTATTAAGTTGGCTTGGCCTAATCAGTACTCCCCTTCAGCCACTTTTTGCTATGAGAACATTCGTTATGCAAAAATTGATTTCCCAAAAATGAACATTGATATCTTTAGACACCTAGATCTATTTAGCCTCGATCTTCGCGGCTGGAATCGAGGCTAAGATCTATTATGCTAAAATTATTCTGAGCATAATTTATCAGGGCCTAGTTGGGTATACAATGTTATGCTAAACAATGCACCAACACACACTTGTACACAGTCATATATCCTTTTGACATTTCACGATATTGAGCCTTGTTTTATGAGAGTACATTTCTGAGGTTAGAGTTTCCTACTTTGTGTGGGTTTGAGGTTAAACTTTCCTTGTGTGTGTGGGTATAATTTTCTTTCTGGTGGCCTAGTTTCCTTATGTGTGTGTGCATGGGTTTGAGGGCATAATTATAGTTTCCTTGTGCTGTGTACATGATTTTCTGAGGGATACTTCCCTATAGTGGCCATCATGCATCACTTTCTGCACTGTCAACATTTTAGTCGCCACATCACTTGTTAACTTAATCAATATATCAATGAAGACTGCTGCTTTCAGTGTGCTGATTACTCTCAGTGCATTGCTCCCTCTACTGACTGCTCAGGGAGTGGACTTGACCTTGCAAAGAGAAGCATCTGGGTCCGATGTAGTCAGAGCAGCAGTGAATAGAATCCAAGCTGTACTCGATTTTGATCGACAACTTCTGAGGCGAATTGCTTTTGTTGAATCGAGAGATGGAACTGACACAGATACGTATCGACCTGGCTACAATGGAGGCATATGGCAGGTGGATGAAGATAAGTTTTTAACCACTCAAGCAAATAGTGCACTGAATGTTGAGAGACATGACGCCATAAGAGAGGCGTTTGACATTGATTGGCCAAGTGTGCAGTGGAGGGATTTGAGGATTCCCCTCTATTCGGGAATAGCAGCGAGACTGTTTCTTTTAAACGTTTCTGATACGGAACCTATTCCGTGTGATATACCAGGACAGGCTGCTTACTGGAAGACACACTACCGAGTCTACCGTGGCATTTATACTTGTAATAAGGCTGACTCGGAGGAGACATTTATCGAATATGTTAACATCTTAGCAAAAAGAAACCGTAAGTCTAGATAATTATAAGCATGCATTCTCTGTGATACACATGCAGCACACATACAAAAGGGCACCCGCTCTAGCTGTTTGATTGGCGAATTGAAGTTAGGAATCTGTATACAGTAGCGTTAATCCGGTCACCCTTGGGGCGCAGTGCAGCTTGGCCGGAATAGCGATCACGAGGTGGCTGTATTTCAGAAAATAGCCGCGGCTAAAAAACGACTTTACCTCGAATCTATAATGGTTCATTTTGCGGTTCTATTTAGATGATAATAAAGGGTATTGAATCATTTTGCTCTCTATTTAAGTGTAATCAAATTTTATCTGCCAAACCACACCCAAAACGTCATATTTGGCTGTACGTTGAAAACCTAGTTTGGGGCAGCAAGTAAATATTATATGGAAAGCAAGCTAGCTATAGCAATCCGTGCCAAACCAAATGGCCGGTATAATTATGGAGATGGCCGTACTCGGAATAGCGAGAGTTTACTGTAGTCTTGTGTGCACAATGTACATGCATGCATGCAGTGTTGATATGCTAAAATTGAATGTGGGTAGCTACATATTGTTGTCATGTATTGTGCCACTATAATACATGTGCTTGAGGACATTGAGAATCTAATCCTGGCTCTACGCCCCTGATGTGTGCCAAATAAATGGCAAGACAGTTTATCTATACTGTCAGAGTCTGACCATAATTATACACCCTGTTTGAACTTTACACTGCATTGGGAAACATGATATGACAATTAATGTATAGTCCTCCGCTATATTACATAGTAAAATTCAGGTTTTTCGAAGCATGATTGCCTGACAGCATGTTAAATTTAGATCTGCAGCATGGCTTTACATGCATGCATGCATAATTATATACTAATCAATGAATGCGCGCGTCTTATCATTTACAGCCTGTCGAGTTGTCAACGACATTGTGATGGTCCTGGAGGAATCTGGAAATGTTGGGGAGGCCAACTTTAACCGGGTGAGAGAATTTGTTATTCAATATGTGGACAGTTTGCAAATCGGACCGAATGACAATCGAGTAGGTGTGATCACATTTGGCACTACTGCCCAGGAGCAATTTAGTCTAGACACCTGCAGCAATGCTACATCCTTGAGAAATGCTGTGGCAGATCTTCCATATAGTCAAGGAGGTACTAACATACCAGATGCTCTCTGTCAACTTCTCCGAGTTTTCTCAACTGAAGGTCGTACGGATCCCAGTGTGTTTAGAGTGGCCATGGTCTTAACTGATGGGCAGTCTACAGTAAACACTAACAACTGTGGCTATTCATCAGTTGCTGAAGCTGCGGCTGCTTTGAGGGCTGCCTCTCCACCTATTAATGTGTTTGCAATCGGAGTCGGGTCAAATGTCCAGAGAAAAGATTTGGTAGCCATTGCCAGTCAAGAGCAGTACATTTTCAGTTCGGCTGACTTCTCACAGTTGTTGTGTATTCAGAGTGTTCAAGAGGAACAGATTTGCAACACAAGTAAGACCCCATTTTGTTTGAGTTCTTAGCATGCTGAGCAAAAATAATGACATTATTACCCAAATCTGTACGTATAGTCGCAGCAACTGTTCCAAGAAACACCACCAACAATGGTGAACTGGAACGTGGGGAGCAAGTCCGATGGGAATTTACCATATCTGAATGTGGCGTGTCATTTAATCTCACTGTACAAGAAGGGGATGTCGTTTTGTATGCGTCAACAGAAACCACAGCACCAAATGAGGCCATTTATCAGTTGAGAATTGAAGTTTCAGCCACATCCAATTCTTTTGAGGCCATAAACATTATTCCTGCATTGGAGGACAATGCTGTCAACTGCAGTTCTGTTGTTAATGTCACTGTGTTTACAACTATTGTCGGTGAAAACGATACCAACATATTTACTGTATCTACCAATGGTAAGCCATAATTATTACTATAATTATAGCTATATACAATATACACACAAAACGTTGAAAAATCACTATAAATTGCACTAATTATGCCTCGGTGCGCATGCGCAAGCGAGGTATAAGGTAGTGTGTTTGTGTGTGTGTGTGTCGATCTGTGTAGACTGCTACAGCTTCTCAAGGATCAATGAAGTGCAAGTAAGAGTTTCTATATATAGGCTTCTAGTCATGTTTTCTTGGATTTTAATTCGTGGAATACCGCACTTATTCGATTTAAAGCCGCGACCCTCCAAATATGCGATACCCTCGATCTTTTCAAATTTTCTGACCTCAAAAAGAAGCAACTGCAGCATTGACAATTATTTTTTTTATGTCGCGTAGATCGAGGTCAAACTACAGCCTCGATTCCAGGCTGCAAGAAACAATCTAGGATATAGTAGAGTAACCTCCAATTATAGATGCCACCCTCTAAATATGCGACACCAGGACTTCAACATAATTTTCAACCTCCAAAAGAAACGACCTCTGGCTGTGGAATTATTTAAATAAGTACGGTAATGCTTCGTTCTCGAGCTTTATGCCTAGTTTTGCTTACTTGGAATGCCATTGCAGCCTTTTCAGAAGAGCACGTAGCCAAACTTGTTTACCGAGTGTTGCTAGTCTACTTAGTAGTTAGTTCTGCACTAGAACGCTAGCTATTGGTAGCTGCAAGAGTGAAAAGAGATTGCACGCGAGCAAAGCTCTGCTGACGGGAACCAAGCCTATCTATACAGTTTTGTTCTGGCCTGTTACGCAATAGCATCATTATTTTTAAGTGGGTGTTAGCCAATAGCGATGAATATCACTTGTGTTGGCCACGCCTTTCAGTCAATCCAGCGTGTGCAAAATTCACGTGGTAAAAGTGGGTGTGATCAAATACTGATTGGAATCTTTGACTTTTGATTTGATACACTCATATGACAATGATAGATTAGTTATTTAATGATAGAATATCTTTTGTTATAGATTTCTGAAGTTAAAACGGCTAGCCATTAAAACTGAAGCATGGAAATGGTGCGCTTGAGTCCATTTTAATATTTCGAGAGGTCATTTTGTATAATTACATAATTATAGGCAATTTCCTTGAGCACAACTAGATCATTATATATTGGCAATGCATTGTCTCTCTTTTATAGATCAGCTTCTAACAGAGGAAGAAGTCACCACTGACACTACTATAAACCCCCCTGAAGTAGAAGTCACAGTAAATGTTGCCGCTGCCATAGTGGTACCAATTGTGGTGATCCTGCTCATCGTAGGCTGTGGTAGTCTAATACTCGTTGTCGGGTGTCGGGTGAGGTGTCGTATAATAAAAAAAAGAAAAAGGTGCAAATGCTATCAATCCGCGCCAATACTGGGAGAAAAAAAGATACGGCTAACTGAGTATACAATACTCGGATACTATAATGAGTGAAAGTAGTTAGCGAACATGAGAGTTTTTTGAGCTGAATATTATTTTAGTCATTTGCATGCTGTTATATTTCTAGCTGCTTGAGTTTTCATATCAATCATATACTGCCCCTTTTTAATTCCTAGCGAAGCAAGGCTCCAATCCAGGGCCGTAAGATGTTTTATGGTGGAGGGCACAAATAGAAATGGGGGCGAACTCCTGGCAAGGCGGCTCTTGCGCTGCCCAGAGGGTGGGTCCGAGAGGGGGGTGTTCCGCCACACCGGAGGCGAAATTTAATTTAGTTGTTAATAGATACATAATTGCAGTACGAAAACCTACCCCCCAGCCCCCTTGGTTATTACGGCCATGTAATCAGGTCACATTGAGGTTTTGGCAGTGCATGGACGTTATATAATGTTGGTGGCGAACACAATAGAACTTATAAATTAGTGGCTCTGCATATCATGGTTGTTGCATTTACGTTATTAAACAGTTTGACTTTAAAGTTGGAGGACGTGTTAGTTAACTTACGGTATTGAGGACACTCAATTTTACACCTCAGAAGCATTATTATTTCTAAGCGTTCTGCTCATATTAATTATAAAGCTGGACAATAATTATTCTTAAATTGACACTTTGATCATTACCTACAATTACAGCATCAGAGGGTATGATGGTTGAGAAGGGTCAAAGGTCAATTGCATTCTAGTTAACGCAAGGAATATATTCTTTTTGTTGAAATGGCCTATAGTGTCGAGAACAGGCTGTTTGTTACAGATAGAACGCCTGGTCAAGTTCCAATGTGGCAATTGGTATACCAGGAATTTCATGGACTGGTACTGGTACTGGTAATTAACAACCATAACGGGTCATGAATATCATTATGATATAAACATTCCATGGAATGGTACGGAAGCCCATAGGGGCCATTCAGTTCCACTCTAAGATCCCACTCTAGAATGCACTTCCACTCTGACTGTAGCAAGGGCTACTGAAATTCAGCCGTTATAATTATAGCTACACATCTTTGAGATTACAAAACTGACCCCCCCCACACATAATTATAGTGTATTAAAAGAGTGTGCATGGGAGTATAGTGTCCTCAATGCAAGATAAAGTCCCGCCCACCAGCTCTGCCCTCTCTGATGTTCAACCAGAGTGGAGCCTGGAGGTATATGTCAAGACTGCAAAGGTCAAATTGACATCATCTGGTCTGTACATGTTCAGGCACTTGGTAACAGAACTGGTAGCTATGAACATTAAAACTGCAGTTAGAAATTTAGCGTTTATTGATGATTTGTAACATTTATATCAATTTGTGCATGTGTTGGAGACAGATCATTAGCATTCGTGTCCCCAATGCTGTCACCGTATAACAGTGGTTGTTTGATTGTGTCCTAAATATGTTTCAGAATAATTATTACAAGCAGTAGCTGTTGGGGATTAACTATCCCAAGCCGAGTTTTCACTTTTATAACGGTTAGGCAAACAACGTTGTTCACCTAACGGTACCGTTATAAAAGCTAAAACTCGGCCTGGGATCGAGGCTAGGGATTAACAAGATAAAAAACACAGGCCTGTAAGAATACCCATGCACTCTCAAAATATTAACAAGTTTCTCAACTTCACTATAGCCATTTTTCACACTGGATGGAGACAATAACACAATGGAATTTCAGAATGGAATTTCAGAATGGAAGTGCATTCTAGAGTGGAATTGCAGAGTGGAAGTGCATTCTAGAGTGGAATCTTAGAGTGGAACTGAATGGCCCCTATGGGCTTCCGTAGAATGGCTTATCAGATGAGATCCGACCGGCATTTATTATATTGCAGAAAGAGTGGCCAGATTTTGTAGCCATCAAAAGGCTCTTTGTAAGCTATTTTCTTCAAGTTCACAAACCACGCTCATTGACCTTTATCTTTGCTTAGTTGTCCAGTATAGCATCATCCGTGCTGTCAATTGCGTATCTTAGTCTGTATGCTTAGCCTTATATATAGCGCTATATATTTATGCCTCGAGGCGTAGCCGCACGAGGGATACGGTAAAGCTGACTGTGTGTGTGTGTGTGTGTGTGTGTGTGTGTGTCTGTGTGTGTGTGTGTCTGTTCCAGCTGTAACTGCTCAACGGTTGCAATGCGACGAAAACTAACAGCTTCTATAGGCTTCTAGCCACGTTCTCTTGGATTTTGATTCGTGGATTAGCAAACTAAAGCTTCTTTCTCGAGTTATGGCTAGTTTGACTCACATTGAAGGCTGTTGCAGTCTCTTCAGAATCTTTCATAGCATCATCTGTCCGCACATACTTTCTATTCAACATATGAGTTAGCCTTGCACTAAAGCGCTAGCTTTTTGTTAGCTACAAGACTCAGAAAATATCTGTTAAAACAGCTAGCTAGCTAGCAGTAGCCATTGATCTGTTTGGACACACCCTTTATTATTCCTGTGGATGTAATGCGCATGCGCGCTCATTCCCCACGTGTGAGAAACCAAGATCCAGATCCAGATCCTCCTGGCAGAATCATCTTTGTCTTGAGGGCCTGGTAAGCCACAAAACACTACCATATAACAATATAGATAACAATATGCATGTACACAGGTCTGATATTATATACACTGAACTACAGATCCTGGAAGAATCAATTTTCTTCTTTCTTGAGGTCCTGGTAAGCCACATAATACAATAAATAACAACAATAGATGCATATAAATAAGTCTTTTCTTCTCAGTGACTTTATATAGGTAAGCTAACTTTAATATAAAATTCATTATAGAAACTAATATAACAGTCTAATACTTTTGAGCGAAAGCAAAAACATGGCGAGAGGCATTAGCACAGCGCCAGCTTGAACACTAGTATAAACCAGTTTTAGGCCTCGTCCAATGGTCACTATGGGATATTGAGATCCTCAGACCGCTAGTATATATATAGCGCCCTCGCTACGTTCGGGTATGTAATTTAAAGTATGTCGATGCTTTAATTGGATATAAAAATCCCCAAATCCCTTAATTATAGACTCATTGTTGGTGTATTGTTTGGGTGCAATAATATTAACCCAAACCACGTATATACTGATTAAACAATGCAGCAACACACACTTGTACACATAATCCTTTTGACATGTGGTTGATGTAGTGCATGTCCATGCATGTGATTAAGAAGCCCTCAGCTACTCGTAGAACCCTCTCTACACACAGGATACTATAAATCAGTGCTTCTAAATCTCATGGACACCTCCAAAACAGTAATTATGCTTACCTTCTACTAGTACAGCCTTACAAATAAGAAGCTTAGTAGAGCATTCACTCCCGTGCGTTGAACTTGCAGCGGAAAAACGAGATAACTGCTTTTTACCGTAATGACCTTAACATTATGGGGAATTGTGAATTGATGAATATCTACAATTTACATCGATCAGACTTAGTTTTTTTTTTGTTTTCAAAGATTTCCTCAACTATATAAGTATTTTCAACCTATACTGTCTCATTAGCAGCTAGAGTAGTCCATGCATGAAAGTGTCTAGTTCGCTCAAACAGCTCATTAATATTGTGTCCACACACACCAATCACCCTACCCCTGCATGCTGCGCACGGGGTAACTATAATTATGTACTATTATAAGGCATCCCTAGCTCGGATCACACTTACATCTACTATATCAATGGAAGCATGTGTCTATGGTGGAAGTTACAACGACCACGACTGACTTAATTTCTTCCTGCAGTGCATTACCAGGGGATGTTTGAACTGGCATGCAGTGCATAGAGTACAGGAAGTGAGGGTATTACTTGGAAGTGAATGATTACAGATAGTTTCAAATTATGAATGGTAATAACAAAAAAAATATAATAATATAAAAATACATGTTTGTTGCATATTGACTCCTGAGATCAAAAGAAACACTGTGCCAATGTCTGCCATATGGCACAGTTCAGACGGTACGTGCTGTGCCACTACTGAGCCAATATATCCCATGTGGCACTGGTGCATGTGTCACAACTATTACATACTGTTATAGTGCTTCCATACATTTCCCTCTTGGCAGCTGTTTCATTATTATTGGCTGGGAGACAACCATTTACTACGTGGAAGTTACACCTAACCACGACTGAATCATTCTCAGAAAGAACACTATCCATGATTATAGTCTATATAATTATACACATGGATAAGATCCTATAAATTCAACTTTAATCAACTCAATGAAGGCTGCTACTTTTAGTGTGCTGATTACATTGCTCCCTCTACTGACAGCTCAGGGAGTGGACTTGACCTTGCAAAGAGAAGCATCTGGGTCCGATGTTGTCAGAGCAGCAGTGAATAGAATCCAAACTGTGCTTGATTTTGATCGACAACTTCTCAGGCGAATTGCTTTTGTTGAATCGAGAGATGGAATTGACACGGATACGTATCGACCTGGCTACAATGGAGGCATATGGCAGGTGGATGAAGATAAGTTTTTAACCACTCAAGCAAATAGTGCACTGAATGATGAGAGACATGACGCCATAAGAGAGGCGTTTGACATTGATTGGCCAAGTGTACAGTGGAGGGATTTGCGGATTCCCCTCTATTCGGGAATAGCAGCGAGACTGTTTCTTTTAATTTCTGATACGGAACCTATTCCGTGTGATATACCAGGACAGGCTGCTTACTACAACCGAGTCTACTGTGGCTTGACATGTAACGAAACAGAGCAGCACTTTATCGAGAATGTTAACATAATCTCGGCAAACAGAAACTGTAAGTCCTTAATACAGGTTTAAACCGCAAATTGATAAACGTATTATGCCAAAATACGATTTGTACAATCATGCATGTACAATTATACATAGTTTAATATCCATGGTATTGTATAATTATATATATTGTAAGTTCAATGTTTTATTTAATAGAAGAATGACTGCACTATAATATCCTGATTTACAGTTAATAGCGACATTGTGATGGTCTTGGATGAATCTGGCAATATTGGGAAGACCAACTTTAACCTGGTGAAACAATTTGCTGCACAGTATGTGGGTAGTTTGCAAATCGGACCGAATGACAATCGAGTAGGTGTGATCACATTTGGCAGTCATGCCCGGGAGCAATTTAGTCTAGACACCCACAGCAACGCTACATCCTTGAGAAATGCTGTAACAGATCTTCCTCATGCTGGGGGAAACATCAACATACAAGATGCTCTCTGAAAACTTCTCCGAGTTTTCTCAACTGAAGGTCGTACAGATCCCAGTGTGTTTAGAGTAGCCATGGTCTTAACTGATGGGCGGTCTACAGTATACGATAACAACTGTAGCTATTCATCGGTTGCTGAAGCTGCGGCTGATGTGAGGGCTGCCTCTCCACCTATTAATGTGTTTGCAATTGGAGTCGGGAAAGATGTTCGGAATGAAGATTTGGTAGCCATTGCCAGTCAAGAACGGTATATTGTCCGTATTGATAACTTCTCACAGCTGCCATGTGTTCAAAGTTATCTAGAGGGACAATTCTGCAACATAAGTAAGATCATTCGTTCATAAATAATTATTGTTACATAAGCCCCGTATGGAGTTCTTATAAACAAGAAGTATTATAATTATAATGTCATTCCATTTCTGTAGCAACAACTGTGCCAAGTAACACCACCAACAATGGTGAACTGGATCGTGGGGAGTTAGTCCGATGGAAATTCACTATTTCTGAATGTGGCATGTCATTTAATCTCACTGTACAAGAAGGGGAAGTCGTTTTGTACGCGTCAACAGAAATCACAGTGCCAAATGAGGCCATTTATCAGTGGAGAATTGAAGTTTCAGCCACATCCAATTCTTTTGAGGTCGTAAACATTATTCCTGCATTGGAGGACAATGCTGTCAACTGCAGTTCTGTTACTAATGTCACTGTGTTTACAACTATTGTCGGTATAAACGTTACCAACATGTTCACTGTATCTACCAATGGTAAGCCCTAGCTCAATGCACTTATATACAAAGTAGTCTCCCCGGCCCTGCATGTTTATATGTTTTTGTTGCCCAGTGAGTGGGCAGATCAAAGCAATCCATTGCTCTGTATATGGCATCACTATACCACCATGCAGAACATAGGTTTCAAAAGACCTCTAATTTTGACTAATGCCACACCATCCCACCCAATAACCCAATTGGTCCTTTTTATAGAATCTACCTTTTGTACTAGTTGTGGGAAGCAAAACTAATGATTTATGATGGAATTCAGCAAAACTAGTGAGATCACTCAAAACACATGAGAGAAAAACTTGCCCAATCAGAAAAGTTTGACGTCATTGGACAAGTTAGTTATTGCAGGCGCCCTTGTGCAACATGCCAAATAACTAGATAACTTATAATCCGCACTTGTGCTTGGCAATAACTATAATCATAGAATGAGAGAAGAAGTATTACCATTTCATTTTCATGCTTCTATTTGAGCTGCTTTTATTTAGCTGTGGTGATGGCCTATAGTTGATGAGATCAGTCAGAGGTAAAGTATGTTGGATTGTGGTCTGCCACAACATGTTCACCTGTAGTTGTTGAGTTAGCACCACAGCACTGCATGTGATTCTTTCTAACTATGGACGATATGCTTGTCAATTGGTTAATTTTATCACCGCCTTCCTCAGCCCCACAGACTCAGTGTCCTCCTCTACCGGCCATTCTCAATGGATTCATCACCTACGCTCCTGACAACACACCTGACTATGATCTGGGAACTGTGGCTACTTACGCCTGTGACATTGGGTTTGTTCTAGACCTCTCCCTAGGAGGATCTGAGATTAAAACTTGTGCGGACAATAATAGACTGGATACTATTGGAGTGTTTGATAACCTTAACCAAACTCCAAGATGTACCCGTGAGTTAGATATCTCCTATAAAATATACCCTATTTTGCAATGTACACTATTTTATTGCAAATCTTCCATCTGTATTACAGCCATTGAGTGCCCTCCTCTACTGGACATTCCTAATGGCACGATCTCCTACTCTCCTGACGTCAGCCCTAATTTTGATCTGGGAACTAATGCAACCTACACTTGTGACGATGGATTCTATATCATGGATATCACTGAGGCACGAGTTTGTATATGGATGAAAATGCTATGGGAGTGTGGAGTGGTCAGAAGCCTCTTTGTGTCGGTACGTTAATGCATACTTTAAATATACCGAGGTAGTACATGTCTCAGACTTAACGAAATTACAGCCATGTATGCATGGAATTTAAGCATAAGTCTTGCAATGCATGACATATATAAATTATACATGCATGTATACATGAATGTTTAATAAAGATATTTTAGCAGAGCAATAATTATAGAGACATTGCATGTGTCTATTGTGCACGACCTTAATTTGTATTTGAACGTCCATGCATGCATACTCTGTTTTTGTTGCTTAGTAAACAAAGTCATGCATTTCATCCAGCTATCAATTGAGATGCTGATGATTTGACTACCTAACTCTTATCTGCAAAGGAATTAACCGTAGCTACATAATTATGCTTAACAAATCATTCTCTCTTCTATAAAACTTATAATTACAATGCACAAAATTATGTTTCAGCTGGCTGTGTAGCGGGTATACACCAGGATCATTCTTGGCCCAACACGGCACTAGGGTCTATTGCGCTGTCTCCTTGTCCATGTGCTGAATTGGGTGTGTTCGCAGGGAATGTCAGCAGACAGTGCTCTGGGTCAATCAGTGAGGGAGGTATGTGGAAGGATGAGCTTGACCTCAGCAGCTGTGAGACTACACTTTCAGACATATCCCGGGAATTGTGTCAGATTGCACTAGTAAGTGGTTTGAATAAGTGTATAGTATAACATCTGTGTCATGTTTGTTATAGCCAGCTATAGGATTTAGCCACTTTAATTAATGTACTGAAAAATCATGGAGTATAGCAAGTCCATCGCAGTAAGAAATATATATAGTGTCCCTTAGTCAGTGTACTCGCTTAAAGTGAAACAAATGCTTGGCCCGGTGCCCCACCACCCAAGGTTTTACTCGTATCTGGATGGTAAACGTTGCTGTAAATAAGAATAATTATTATAGGCACTCTCATCAAATAAGACAACTCAAGCATCCAATCAGATTGCCAATATCACATCTAAGCCACAAAATCTGACTACAAATCAAATCGCCATGGTTACTTCAATAGTAGAGCAACTAACAGGAGAAGCTACTGTCAACCAAGAGGTAAACATTGTTACTTGAAGTCAAAATTAATTTTAATGACTCTTCACATGTCCATGCAGGTGAGGGACAACTATCTTCAAACAATCAACAATATTCAGCTAGCCAATGCTGAAGCCATCTATCAGAGCCAGTTGGCAATGAATTCATCAACAAGGTATCACATATATATATATATACAGCAGATTTAGGGGGATATACGAAGGTGAACATGACGCATGAGAAGTGATCATTGGAGCTTTACCTGCAGTTCAAGCAGAAAGTGGTAACCACGTGCACAAAATTCATATCCACGAAGACAGAACTGACTACAAACTTAACCTTCCGGAAATTACCCGCTATAATTTTACGATAAATTATTGCAAGCTTGAGCAACTCCAAATGCTTGCCGCTCATATACATGCACTTGCTCTTAAAAGTCCTTGGTCTTTCCCAAATGATCGCTGCTATAATAAGTATATTGTACCATGCATGCAGTAGTGGTTTTTGCACTATGTCAACACATAATAACTTTATAACGTTATACAATAGTTGTGAGCATTAATGTATCTTATTTTACTGGCATAGGATTCTTGCAAGCCTCGATTCATTTCTGGACAATCTCAATATTTCAACTGTTTCCAGAAACTCCACAAGCAATCGGACTGTTTTCAGTTTCGAAACATTTGCTATCACAGTGCAAGATGTATACCCTGGCAGTTTCCAGGGCCAGGCGTTTGTTGTTGATTTAGGACCTGTCGAAGAGGCAATTAAAAATACTGGCGTTATTGACCAAGATGCTCTGAAATGTAATGGTGGTAAAGGTAATACAGCTGACAAAAACTCAACAGCTTCTCTGCATTTAAGCTCATCAATTCTTGAGGATCACCCAGCAACAAATCGTACCTCGCTTACGCAGAGATTAAGTTACTCTGTTTTCTTGTCTGGTGTGCTTTTCCTTCCTGAGAACAGAAGTACTGATCAGGTGGGATCTATTGTGGTGGCTGCAAGACTAGCTTGTCTGCAGACCAACAAGACAGTACCAGTACGAACTAACTTTCTGATCAGGACGAAGGTAATTATAAGAAACTTGAATCTTAATAGCTACTTAATAAGTTACTTTGCCTACAGGATAATATCAACAGCAGCAGTTGTGCTGTGTTTAACACTCAAGGTTAGCGACTAGAATAATTGAGGACACTTTTACTATTATGAATCATCATGGTGAAATAGCTTTAGTATAAGCTCACAAACAAAAAGTATACTGTCATAATGCCGACTATTTCAGATCGGTTTGGAGCTTGGGACACTGCTGGATGTATAGAGATAACCAGTTCCAATGGGAGAAAAGATTGCGAGTGCAGACAATTGGGCCACTTTGGAATACTCTTTGTAAGTTTATATCTGCATGGCAACGAAATGAATGAAATCACAACCTTTTATGCACCTCACGGTTACAGGATTTGAATCCAACTTCATTGCCTGAAAATCTTGCAATTGTTTTGAGCACCATCACATACGTTGGCCTGGGCTTGTCTGTAGTTTGTCTTCTGGTGTTCATGTTTACCATTTTTATCAGCAAGTAAGTGGAAGCCTGATTACACCAACTTATATAAGCTTGACATTTCTATTTCCTTCACAGGAAGCTACTCGCTGATAAGCAGAATCAAATCCTCATCAACATTAGTATTTCCTTGATATGCCTGTACCTCACCTTCCTCATTGGAGGATTCACTGTTGGTGTCCCACCTCTCTGTGGGCTCATGTCTGCCCTCCTGCAGTACTTCTTCCTAGTGTTCTTCTCCTGGATGGCTGTAGAAGCTGTCTGGCTCTATATCAAACTGGTAGTGGTAATGGGATCTGATTCCCTCACCTCCAAGTTCATGCTGAAGGCTGGACTCCCAGCTTGGTATAAGCACTCACTCCAGTGTGTGTTTATTATATTTTATTAGTATGCATGCATGCATGTAATTAAGGGATAATTCTACAATTGAACGCAATGTCGTGCATGTGCTTCTTGACTGTATAGTGATGATGATTTACCACTCCACATGCAGTACTCCCCTTTGTGATTGTAGCCATAAGTGCGGGGGCAGGCCACCAGCACTACAGCAACCCATACTAGTAAGTGCGGAATTGGTGAAGTGAATCGGTATAATTATGGATAGAATTAACTTTGCCGATTTTTTAAATCTCAGTAAAAAAAGATGGGTCTGGGGAAGTCTATATAGCACACTTTAAGTACTGGATCCTATATGAGCTTTGTGTATAGTTGATTAATTATCATAATGTATAGTCTCAATACTGGAATATTAGGGCATGCATAATTATGATACACCCCGTCATTAATTCACATACACACATCATTATTCATTTAGCTGTCGTCCTACTGAATGGCCTTTCTAGTTCGGATTCATTCTTCCTTTTGTCATCATCTACGTACTCAACTGGATTGTGTTTGTTGCCATCATTGTATCCATTTGCAAGCATTCTGCCAATAGAAACCTCTCATTACAAAAAGAAACCTCCCAAAGTCAACAGTTTAGCAATTTTAAGAAGAACTTGACTATTGCAATGTGCCTATCAGTTGTACTTGGCCTGGGTTGGGGCCTTGGACTAGCATCAACAAGCTCTGGTCTGCTGGAGCTGTCATTTCCGTTCCAAGTGATATTCTCGATCTTTGTGGGCTCTCAAGGTGTGCTTATCTTCTATTTTTATGGCCTTCGAAGTACTGATTTTTGCCAGACGTGGATAAAACTCTTTAATTGCTCTAAATCTAACACTGATAACTTTGTGTCTTTTGAGAAAGGAAGTACTACTCAACGTACGGTTTCTGGCACTGCAGTAGAGGAGTTATCGAGCATGTCAAACACATTGCCGAGAAAACAGTACGCCCAACACAATGAAGAAAAAGAACTATAGGAACACGAGATAAAACAATAGTTGCATCACTTACTTGTTTGTTCCTATCCTTTTATGTGTATAATCTGATTGTGAATGTTGAGACGGTCAGTACGTTTATACTGTATATAGCAGGAAATTTTCGCTATTTAGTCAGTAGAAATATTTATGGGTTCTAATATTGCGTTTCAATCCCAGAAAACTACACCCACCAATAGCTTTGCATGCATGTGAAATACCGGTGCATGGGAGTTTAATTTTTGCGTTAACTGCTTTGCTTGAAAAGGCACCGCACACACATTTCCCGCTATGCCGTAGCATTATAGTGAAAACGTCGCATGCACTAAACATTAATTTTAGCCAATAACATGAGCTAGGTTTCTATCTATTATATAGATCTAGTGTATATAGTCGAAAACTCTGATTGACCTTTGTATTTGTATTATATTTTGCTGAGCTATATTCAATCATCTAAACTGGTAAATTCTTCTAGTGAATGACGTAAAAGAACAGACTGTCCTCCATGCATGTGCTTGCACGACTCAGTTTTCCAAGCACATCGACGGACTGGTAACCAGAGGGACAGCTTGGGTGTGAAATATCATACAGGAAAGTCGTCAAAGCTCGCGTAATCAATCACCCCACGTACAACACCAACAAAAAGTATCCTTTTTGACCAATTATCTTGACCACACACACGATTCTTCGAACACAAAACTGAACTCACAAAATAACAATAAGCTACGGAGCATTCTGTATACAAAGGAATAATGCATAAAGTCTAAGATACCGGTAGTGCATGGTCACTACATCATTCACATGACCCAAGCAGCAGGCCCAAGCAATTTGCAAAGGTAAATCCTTATTATGTACAGCCAATAATCTGTATAGATTGTACAATAATAGGATTGACACTGCTATATATTGTGTGTGTCTTCAATTATATATTGCACACTGCATTTTCACTCTTGTTCAGATAGATCTAGGATGATGTCATTGTATTACTATTTGAGGAGCCATTGCCAGTAAAGTTATATGATGACTTCTTGCAACTATTGTGTGTTCAGAGTGTCAAGAGGATGCAACGCAAGTATAAGACCCTTAATAATTAACCTCCCCCCCCCCCCGTTTATATCAGCACTGAGGTCTTAACTATAATTATGTCATTCAATTCTGTGGAGAATCAGAACGTGGGTAGCAGGTCCGATGGAACTTGATTCACATTTCTTAATGTGGCATGTCATTAATTTTAACCTCACTGCACAAGAAGGATGTTCTTTTGTAACTTAAAGTGTCCACCAAATGAACTATAGGCCATTTATCAGTGGAGATTTGATACCAGTAGAGAATTGAAGTTTCAGTCAACAGTGACATACAAATCTGTTGAGGTCACAAACATCATTCTTCCATTGAATTTGAGCCGATGCTGTCAACTGCATTAAAATTGACTCAGAGGTAACTGAGATTGTGTAACTGAGATTGTGGTCTCCACAGCATGGGAATTTAGTAGTGCATGGCTGAGTGATATCCAGTGAGCTGGTGTTGGGTTGCAGGTGTGTGCATTAATTGTTGTCATTCCTAGATGTATATGATTGGTTTGTGGTTTTCCACTGTAAATATATGGCACCATCCTTTCCTGTGTGGTGTGTACTGACGTGACCATGTTTGGTAGTGTGTAGAATGATGATTTGAACCAATCATAATTATTGTTACTATCTGTCTGGGTGAGTTTCAGAGCTGTCAGTCTGAGTGTTGTGTATAGAACTATATAGAGTGAGAAGCAACTCTATACAAGAATTAGGTAAGGCAAATTAATGCGGAATCTTAAGGGGTATCTGCATGGAACCTTGATTATCTGGATGGCTTTTAATAATACAAGTGGGTCTGAATAATCAGTCTATAATGTATCTTGTACATCATTATTTGCATACTTCCCTTGTGACACTGCACTAACCATGAATGATCGAATTACTGCAGGTTTAATCTATACCCCTTTTTGAGGCTGAGCCGTCACCATTATGAGTTGGTACTTGGTATATGAATTTGCTCACCAATCCTCCCCCTTGAGTCAACACACACTTTGTGAATCTGCTGTGTATTAATTGGAGAGTGGCTGCTACTGATTATATTGATCGTATATGCAAGCCTTGAGTAAGCTAGTGACGTTACAGAGACATAGGAAGCAAGTCACTGCCTGAAATGAGGTTATAATTATATAACAGTTTATATATATATGGTACATCACACCACTTTTGTTTTACTGTTTATGACATGCAGCCATCAGTTGGCATGGTTTTGAACACTAGCTATACAGCTATCGTAAATTTATCACAACATTATCACACACATGCACACTTATATATATTTTAATCATTGCACTCATCTTATTTTCCCATAGTGACAACCTTGCTGAACAACTCTACTGGGCTAGCAGTGATGGACGTGACCAAGAAGTGCTTGAACTGCTACAGAAAGGAGCTCCACCCAACAACAGTCACTACTACAGCGAGCAGGGTGGAGGCACTCCACTCCACAGGGCATGTGCTAATAACCATATTCGCAGTGCAGACCTACTCATCAAGTTTGGAGCCATTGTAGCTGCTAAAAATAACGATGGCTACATCCCCTTACACTGGGCATGTGTCTACAACAGTATGGACACTGCTAGGCTGTTGCTGGAGCACCACTGTCCCACAGGTGAGCCTGGGTGTTAGTCCAGCTGTGTCAGTAGGTGTCTGTTATTTTGTCTAGGTGTAGTTGTATGCATGGCAAGCCAAACCGATCAAAACTACGTGATCTAAAATCCAATGCAAATCGTTGATAATGTATAGGTTATTACTCAATGACATGCATACACGAGGAATGTAAAGCTAATACAACCCGAACGTGAGGGGCGTAGTCCCGAGGGTAAGAGTTGTATTAGCAGTATGCAGCACGAGGGCATGACGTAATAACCTTCAAGGATCCTTACCTAATGGACCAATCAGATTGCAGGATTCTACCCGACTGCATTGGAAGTCTCCACGCATCAATGCACTCCAGTTTCATAAAAGCTAATAGGGTGGTGGATATATGGTACTTTCAGTGGCATAGCCAGGTGCTCAGAGGTATTATAATGGTCGCAAAGCGCCCGCCATGCAGCAAATGAGAAATGAACGACAACAGATACCAGACTCTTGGTAGACTATTGCTTTCACTTGTACAGTACGTATACGGCCTGGGAAATAGTAAAACAAAGAAGTGAGATATACCAATGTTGTCAATACACAGGAAAGAAGAGTGGAGAGGTGGTGCAAAGGGTGCATGTGCCCTCTTTATATATAATGCCGGATGATACTAGATCTACAGCAGCTATAGTTACATATAATTATACAGCATTTATTATATAGGATACATGCATGGTTCACCACAAGGTTAGTATTTCAGCGACTGCTCCCCCTAGCCCTCAAGCTCTGAAGAAAATTGTGTTTGATCGTTGAATATTTACGGTTTTTTACTATTAAAACGTCCAGAAACCAAAGAGGTCAAAGTTGAACATAATATTATTCCTGTATTTAGTCGCTTTCCACACAGACAGACACATGCATGCACACAGTCAGCTTTATCGTATCCCTTGTGCCTCGAGGCATAGTAATAGGCCAGCCATACATTCACAGTCCTTAATTGTAGACATTAATTGGACAGTGCATGCCCTCTTACCTTTTATAGATTTGCCAAAGCATAAAAGAAATATATTTTTGGTTTGAGAATCCATATCAATTCAACAACGTAATTGCATGAAACTTGGTATATGTATGAGGAATGATAACATCTCAGAAAAAATTTTGGGTTTGTAAACAATATGGTTTCTGAGATTGAAAAATGCAGAAATTCCCCACTTTAGAAACTGGCTGCTGTTAGTTAAACTGTAACTTTCTGACCATTAATATTCAAGACTAAGAATGTATATCATCTTGTTGCCTAAGAAATTCTGCATCATTTGGCATGTTGTATGGCTTCACTCGATAAAGTTTGGGTATTGCATCTAATTAGTGTTCTTTGAAGTCTGGCTTCTCAAAAAACACTGTTCTTTTCTGTACTTTTTTGAGTATCATGTTCCTTATACCATTCTCTTGAAGTGTGACAAGTTTGATTCTGGGATTCCTATGGGATTATGAGATATGTTGTGGGATGTAGTGTGATGTGGGCAATATTTGTGGTTTTTAGAGAATAAACGCCTCACACACAGCTTACTTACTAAGGAAAAGTGCATTTGTTGAAAAACATTTCTGCATTCTCAATTGTTACTGTGCACTTTTCCTTAGTAAGTAAGCTGTGTGTGAGGCCCTTTGTAATATAAAAAATCTTGTCAATTACACATTATTTGTCACAAAATGTATTGTAAACAGGAATACCTTTCATCTGATAACATTATTAACATGGTTACTATCTTGGTATGTGCGTTAACTGTGACCAAATATGACTTGCCTTAGAAGCTTGCGCATAAAATTGATACGCAATCTATGAACTGCGCGTCTTTGCTAGAGCGCTACGCCTACGGTATAAAAGGGGCAGGGCCCGGCTGGAAGTGAATGCTGCTGCAAATGGCGGTTAATTCAAACTCTGGATGCTTTCTAACTCTATCCACAGACACGTACAGTATACAAACACACTTATTTTACTGCACATGCCCAGAAGTAGCCTTAGAAGGCCTGAACACATGGCAGCAACACTCCTAAGTTTTTCAAGACCCACATGGTTTTTTTGTGGTACAATGGCTTCTGGCAGCTCCAACAGCGATGGAAATAGAGATATAACAGTAAGCACAATAGAACAATGTAAAAAGTCATACGAATCCATACTTTAGCTAATACTAATGAGTGGGGAAGCAGTTCCAAGTAAATGGGTGGACAGGTTGAACGACTTTCTTCAGAACAACCAACCAAGCGGCAATCGCAGAGTACAGCTGACGTTGAATGCAACACTAGACACTCATAGTGACGACTCACCAGAACCAGAACCACAAGAAGGTACATGTACATAAAAGTAGAAATAAACACACAAGTTATTAGAATACCTGCACCATGCTCGTGGTTACCAGCACAACCCAGCAACTCCAGTTCTCCGTGGCATTGATCACTGCATACACTGCCTGTGTTCACCGTGTGTGATTCAGCTTCCTCCAGACTTTCTAAGAGGATCTTGTGGCCCCATCCTGCCAACGATGAGAAAAGACATCAACTGTACAGAACGTTTTGGAGGTTGCTGAATACACTGAGAGTGTGGGTAGATGATGAGTATTTTGCTAGGAAGGAGACAAGGAGGACAGTGATACATGACAAGAGGGAAATAATGTGTAGTTTTAGTAAGCGATAAAATTTTATAGGTATGTACATGTACTGTTTCTCTTGTGTAGGAGAGGTACCCCAGCCACAATGGCATATATCGTGACTACAGGTAAGGCCTTGATATCAAATGGGATAGTGTGCTAAGAGACTAGGAATTTAGCATAGGGGGGAAGCTCTAACGAGAGCAAAGCAAATACTCCCCCTCTGGATAGTTAGTACCCAGACCCTTATTAATTCTATTACAGATCAACATTTGAGGCAGAAACTGATGAGTATTTGCCAGAAGAGGCTGGTATGGAAACCGAGTCCACCTCTAGAGAGTGACTGCCTTAGATTAACTATAATTATTCTGTACACGCCAATTATGTAATAAATAATTATGCTAAAACTCATTAATTGTTAGTCAGCCATGTCATCATAAATTTTTAGTCGTCCATGTCTCGTCCTCAGCCTCTGACTCGTCAGAATACTCTGGTGGTATCACTCCGTTTTCTAAGTTCACGTCATCATTCTGCTCCTCTATACTGCATCATCGTCTTCGATCAATTCTCTACGAAAGTTACATGTCAATTAAAATTAATGCCCTTACATGTATACGTACACATTGTAATCATACCTCATATCAGCTTTGTTTTGTTCAACATACATTGCCCATAGCAAAGCAACAAATTAAAAACCTTTCTTCACCAAGGCTTTCATTGCTGTGCGGCGATCTGGTTGTCGAAGGTCACTCACTTTGATCATACTGGTGTAAGAGTGATTGACGTTCTCATTCTAGAATAAAGCAATTATCGATATAGTATAGACTGAAATGTAAAGTAAATGTAAGCTCTAAATACTACTACAAATTAGGGTACGAGAAGCTCTCCCCCCGCATAGTGTACACATAATAATACTCCATGTACGTACCCAATCCAAGACAGCCAAATTCGTTCGTATTATGAACGTCTCAGTTGAAAAGTGAATGCGCTTGGGCAGGTAGGTGAGGAGTTGATGGTTGAACGACTCAACCCAGTAGGTATCACGACACTATACAATATACGGGTATGTTATACAAGCTGAATTAAACAACACATGATGTTTAATCCTTACCGAACAGAAAGCTTTAGCATAGCGGTAAATGTACGTCGTATGGAGCTGCTTTATGAGAGCTTCTATAGCCTTTCTGCTAACAAGCTTGTCCCTACTGGGTGTGTAGTCGTCCATGTGGCAATTGCAAGTAGAGGAAGGGTGGAAATTTGTGTGGATTCTCACAAAAACATCAATGTATTACTATAATAGTAAACACGTACAATAATTAACAGTAACCTGGTAGTGATTTGGGATATTCATTATTATCTCCTTTAGTTTCTCAGCAGACCCTCTGCAATTTTTCATTGCCCAATACAGGTGGATCTTTGGTACGGATCTTTATACTTCTTCCTATTAATGCACACCTTACTAGTGTAAACATAAAAGTTTAATTAGTAGATTCTTACGTTTATCTGATAATTCAGGAAACCAAACCTTCCCTCTATCACGAACTAGGCCCTGCGTTGCTTTCTTTATTTCCTTTGACACATTGTTCGTTCCTAAAATGTGTGTGAAAATGATACAATATATACCACACATTTTCTTACCATGCCAAGTGTCGTAGGAATTGATGAGTCCCAACTTGTCTGACACGTACTTTGCGACCTGCGCCTGCATATCATGAGCTACCTCGATGACTTCAATACCTAGATTTGGCAATAATTATTATAATTATGTGCATTCATTTATTATGAGGATAAACCTGATAACAAGCTTGGTACACGCAAGTTCTCTGGTCTGTGCAGTGGAGTGTTCGGCCCGAGAGAGAGTTGATATGCCGAGTATCTTCTTGTTGCTGAAAATATACAACAAAACTGACAGGGACACTTCCCACCTTTCAGACAGGCAAGGCACAGTTGTGTGGTATGCTGCGTTGGCTGTCGAGTCGTGCCGGGCATCAGTGATTACCCACTTAGTTTAATAAAATTATTTATACAACCGTAACGCGTATTACTAGAAATATTTTGTGGGTGAAAACCTTTGCGAATGAGCCAAATCAGCAGAAAATTTGACCCTTTGCGATCTAACTATTGTGTTCTGGAAAGGATCGTGTGTATTTACTAGTAATAATTTAGGTTTTATGGATTTTATTGTTGCAAATTGATCAACCATCGCAAAGTTCGCAAATGTTTGATGCTCGCAAAACATTCTAGTAATACGGTACACAAACACACCTCTCCTTTGTTGGTGGTATACTCAGGAAGGGCTTTCACATCAAAAACAGCCGACATCATGCTCACGTTTGCTGCCCTTTGTACTATGTCACGGTAACCTAGCTTTCCGTACACCGAGGAAACACTATGAATTTACTTACACTCTGTCCCTAAACCACAGAACTGACTAAAGTGGGTGTATTGGGAGGGTAAAATTCCAGCACACGTAAACCCATAAACAACCCTACATAAAATATACCAGAGATGCAGTAAACACATAAATTTGGTCTATAATTATTTGGTTTTGTATCCATAAGCTTACTTCTGATTCACCAAATAATGGCCTCCAAATACGTGGGAGCTGGACCACTTTCTCTTCTGCACCTTACAGCGTCGTCAGCAGCAAAAAAGAGCTCATACCACATGACCTTTCTACAAAAAAACACATGTGTATTTTAAAAACTGACAGTCAACTTTCAACACACACCTGTACTATTGACTGGACTTCCCAGGGACTTCAAGTTACCCCATGCACACGGACAGGGTGTGGCAAGCCCTTTCACTAGGTCAATTATTGTTCAAGATGATGTTGCTCTCTCTCATAGTCCTCTGTAGTGCAGTATTCAAATGCTTGTCGCCGCTCAATCAAATAGCTGGCGTGGTGTCAGTACTATTTTGCTGTTCGTATATGATTGCTGTAAACTTGCTTTAGCTATCAGTCGTTACAGTTTCTCGGCTGAAAATGTCACTCGGCCAAAAGTTCGAATTCTTCCTTGTGATAACATAAGTTCAGGAAAGTTAGCACACATAATTATATTTCCCAAATCACACTACATCCCAAAACATATCTCATGATCCCATTGGAATCCCAGAACCAAACTTATCACACTTCAAGAGAATGGTATGAGGAACATGATACACAAAAAGAAAAAACAGCGCATAGAAGTACCGTACTTCTTCTAAATAAGCGCCACTTTTTAATAATTACCTTTTTGAGACTATAGTGTATGCAAAACAAGAAACAGCCTATGAATTTATATGGTGCCTTATGGCCCATGGGAGAAATCTCCAGGTGGCACCTTATTAGAAGGTCGCCTCTTTTAGAAGAAGTATACGGTATTGAGAAAACGCACCTCAAAGATTGTTCAATTAGGAAATAAGGTGATGGTGAAAGTTTAAACAAAGCACTTTGGTGGAAAGGGTTGGATTTAAAGCATCAGATTTTATAGATAATGTAGATACGTATATGCCAATAACATTTTATTTAAGATTTTATATTGTATAGCCATAAATTTAGCTATAGCTCAATACTAAATTCTCTCCAAAAGTCTTATTTTTCCAAAGCCTGTCACATAATTATGATTGTACTGTAAGTTCATGCTCAGCTCCTGTTCACAACCAATCATGCAGATATCAAGGACATTATTGAACGGACTGCTGCTGATTTGGCCAGAGAGTATGGGTACGATGCCTTGGCTGACTATGTGGAGGGGTTCCAGCCTGGGCCTAGAGGTGAGTTGACCATCAGCTGTTGTACACAGCAGTCAGTAGATATCTAGTGAGTTGCATTGATCACTGCCATGCATGGTCAGTATATATACAACTAGATCAGTGGTTTCTCTGTGATGTCGTGCGGTCCATAATAATAATTTCAATACAAGTGACACGTCTGTTGAATCTCATGCAGTTAGTGTTATGTTAGTTATCTGAAGGTATTTGAAATGCAAATGTGCTTGTCACACATATAATTATTATTGCCTAACCTCGATCCACCACTACATTCATAGAAAACGTGTTCATTTTATTGCCCTCCAGTTTACTTATACATATCCCTATCACTACTCCTTGTATATACAGTGCTAGCCTCGATTCAAGGCCGATTAAAATACGGCCTGGTACCTATTGCAGGGGTGATAGTGCGCATGCGTTAGTTTATTCACCAAAATCTGGGGAATCCCCTTTTTCTCCCTCATCTATTTTCTATCTTTGTAAACATCAGCTTAGCTCTCTATTGCGTTGTTCCAGAAGGCTTTCACACTAGTCTGAAGCCAGGAGAGGCTCTCATCTACCTCTATGATGGTTGTATGGTCAGGATGTCTTACCATGGATCTGTACAGGCTATGGGAAGTGTATGGTGCCTCAAACTGCTACTCACAAAGACAACCCGGCTATAGGACAGTCCTCAGGGCGATCCTAGGATTCAGTCAATGGAGGTGCTCATTGCGCGCGAAGCGCGCCGCAAAATTTAAACCACGCCCACTTCCGGGGATAACGCCCCTTTTGTCGGCAACGCCCACTGTTTTCTAGATGGTGCACAGTACTGACATATAATCAGTACAGTGCCATCCAGCAAGTCAAGAATGTTTATGACCAGAAGCTCAATTCGCCTGGGGATGGCAAACTCTAGCCAACTCTTCTTAAGGTATGTCAAATGTCAATGCAATCATATCTAGTCTACTCTGTGTAAATGTAGAAGTGTAAGTGATGATAAACGTTTGTTCCTTTGCTTGATCTGACGACAGTCTTGATTCTTTTCTTTTCAGGCCACTAAAAGATTGATCAGCTTACCAGGAGGTGACAGGCAGCGTACAAAGTATGACCACCAGTACCTTGATGTTGAGGAAAAGAGACTTTGTAGTTTACATTGCAAACATTGATTATTATTAATTTATTGTACATACATGTAGGCTTAATTATATAATTATACTATACATTCATGTACCTCATGTACCTGGATCCAAGAACCTTGTTGTGCTGCATGTTGTGAAGCAATCAAGTGTTCTATGTGTTTGATACAGCAAACCACTTCCTGCTGCCTAGCCTTATTATTGAGCCCCTCCCCACTCTTTACTAGTCCCATGGATATCCCAGTAACGATCGAAGAAAAGTAAGTTTTTTAGGCCAGCTTAGCTAGCTAGCTAGATCTAACTGGTATAAAGTTATTGTAACTATCACTATTAAGCTGTAGATAGCTGCAGTAAGTGTAGCTTCCTTCTAGCCAGCCAGTGATGGTTGAACTATCTACTTGAGCTTCTCTGAGTCTGTATAGGGTGCTGGAGCACCAGAGTCTGGATGGGGGTGCTGGAGCACCCTAAGCACCACCCTGTGTACACCCCTGGTCCTAGACGTAGATGAGAGCATCTTTTGTCTTAAAACTAGTGTTCAAGCCTTCTAGACCAACGCAATAGACGGCATAAGCCACAGCTTCACAGAACTCAGTCATAGAGATAAAGTATTACGGAACATATTTAGTAAACGAACTAATTTCCGGTATAATTTACTAAGGTTTTACGTTCGTGGTACGATTACCCATATTCTGGGTAATTTGTAGCGCATGCGCACTATCACCCCTGCAATAGGTACCAGGCCGTATTTTAATCGGCCTTGAATCGAGGCTAATACAGTGCATGCAATACCACAGATGCAGTGGCGTGTACAATGGGGGGCTTGAGCACCCCCCTGTCCTCCCAGACAACCATGCATGAAACTAATCCTATCACTCAGTAGCTAGCTAGCTAACTGTGCAGCTCCAGAGATACGTGCAGCTCTATCTCATTGACAACGATTACATGTACAAGTCATGACCACGCCCAATTGAGCATGCACAATCAGTATTGCCATTCTAATGTTTGTAATGCATAATACCGTATAACGCGAAATTTTCGAGGCACTTATATTTCGTTGATTGGCCTCTAAAAGCCATTTCGTTGCACAATGTTCGCGGAATATTTGCATGATAGCAGGTAATTCTAATTAAAGAAAAATTTTCGTAGACTTAATTTTCGTGTAGAATTCTAACCCACGAAATCTGCGAAAATTGAGCCCCTCGAAAATTTCGCGCTATACGGTAGCTGATCAAGATCCTCTGCACTCTCACCTCTTGCTCCACTGAGAGATACTGAGAAACAATGACTAACACTAGAATGACTGGACATCCCCATTGCAGTGATTGACCAGTTTGCTAGGATGTACCCCAGAAGAATAGTGCATGGAGATCCTACAAGATGACTGACTCATAATTATGTCTTATTATCACGCTATGCATGTATTAGATCCCATTTGAGTGTATTTAGCAGGAAACTATGAGCTATAGTACCGGTACTATAGATTGCTCTGGGCTACAAACTACAACATTATACATTGTATTGTCATTTACAAGAAGATACACATGTAATAACATAAAAATTACTGTAGCTAGATGCTTTGTCTAGTATCATAGTAACAGAACTAGAATGGAAGAGAGAAGCTCTAGAAGAGAATAGTAGGAGCCGCTCTTTTCTTGGGCAGTGTGCTGTACTTTTTTGCTGCAAGGCTGCATGGGGGAGGAGCTGGATGTATGAAAGATTGCGCCGCAATAAATGCGAGCTATGCGCGCCCCATTTTTTCTGTACTCTTGAGCCAGAGGAGGTTGGACACAAAGCCAAAAAATTAATGATGACGTAGTCTTTTATTAAAATACTTGAACCTTGAACCTACTTTAACAAGCTCTTTTCTAGCCAGCATGCAGGCCACCTTTTCATTCTGGAAACAAGAGTATACTTAGATGATGATATAGCTGAGCTATACATTCACTCTACAGCACGGTAGCTCCTACTTTATAAGGGTCAGAGGTCAGTTTGACATGACAGAACTACGACCTTTGTGAGAGGTCACCCTTTTAGGCAATGCACGATTTCTCTGGATGGGCGCAGTAGCTAAAAGTAACTAATTTACAGCAGCAGTAACGTGAAGGGGCTACTTTATCACAAGAATCAGGGCGCGATGTGCAGTCAAGCTTGCAAATTTACTGCACAAAACATAAGCTCACGTGATGATTCATTAGTGACCTTTTGACCCTGTCCACCCTCCTCTGCTCTTGAGCACCCTCCTGCTTCAATCTCTAGAAACGCCCCTGAGATGTATATAACTACATGCACAATACACTCAATATACTACAGAGTCTCTTTGGCTTCTAAATGTCATTAATACCTCCTACACATTGTATGTAGATCCCCTGTCCTCGTACCCAACACTGGAACAGCTGAGTCAGCTGAAATGTGAATGTGACCAATGGCTTCTACTTGGTGTTTGCTTGGGATTGGTCAATGATGAATTGGAAACCATAAAGAAGAGCCAACATCCCACAGCAGAAACTCTCAAGGAAGCCAAAATCAAGAATATTGGCATCCAGTGGAAGGATATTGTGGAAGCTCTAGTGAGCATTGGTGAGTTTAAGTTGGCAGAGAGCTCGAGTGTGTGCACTTAGCAAGGTCAGTATAATTATTATGCCTCGGTGCCCATTCGCAAGCGAGGTATACGGTAGTGTGTTTGTGTGTGTGTGTGTGTGTGTGTGTGTGTGTGTGTGTCTGCATGTGTGTGTGTGTACGTAGACTGCTACAGCTGCTCAAGGATGAATCAAGTGCAAGTAAGAGTTTCTATAGGCTTCTAGTCATGTTTACTTGGATTTTAATTCGTGGATTTGCAAAATAATGCTTTGTTCTCGAGTTATGCCTGGCAGCTGTAGCAGTCTACACAGACACACACACACACACACACACACACACACACACACACACACACACACACACACTACCATATACCTCACTTGCGCATGCGCACCGAGGCATAATCATTATATTGTCTCAATACCAACTGCATGCAGGGGAAGGTAAGAGTGCTCTATCAGTGAGTGCATTCTGTGGCTGGCTGGACTGTGTCAAGCATTTTGTGAAAACTGTGGGCCTCGATCCAAAAGGTGAAAATAATGCTTCAAGAAAAAGTTTTTTGCTTTCAATCCTATTCAACTTTATACCTTTGTGCCGGTCTGAGCCCACAACAATTATATATATTATTTGCTTATTAGTCATAATTATTAGATTGATGATCGGGGGTTACTTAATTGGTGTTCACAGAGCCAGTCAACAAGGCTGGTGACACCCCACTCTCTCTGGCCTCTGCCAATGGCCACTTGGACACAGTCAAGTACCTTGCGAACGAGCATCATTGTGACCCTAGAAGTAAGTTTTGTGTATTACACCCACTAATTGTATAGTGTTCTTCTTTGATGTTCTTGCTGTGTTGAGTTTGACCTTCATTGTCATAACTTTGTCATACTTTACTGAAAATCAAAGTTTCATATACCTTGTTAAAACGCGCTTTTACATCTCATATCTGTATGCTGTAGACCTGGTATAAGCTCCAACCAGTTAGCATTTTCCATGTACATGTAGAAGTCCCAGGCATACTTGGTTCACCACATAAAAGCATAAATGAAGCCATAATTGAACACATAACTTCTACCATATTACTAGCCTCGGTCCCAGGCCGATTTTTCTTTAATAGAACGAAGTTGAAAAATACGGCCTGGTATTGATTGTATCTGGGCGTGACAGGAACCAGAAACAAAAGCAGAGATTCTTCACATTTGTTTCCTGCTTTTTTTCTGTAATACTAAAGGTGTACGTAGAGGCATTTTACTCCCGTAAAAGTTACAGTAATGTAGCTCCGTGTTATGTTCTCAATTTATAGCTAGCTAGCTATGGCATGCAACGCGTTGTCTTGTTTGAAGCAAGATGGCCTCACTCTCATGGCAGAACAGGCCCAGGCTCTCAAGCTCCTGTTTGAGGGAATGGACGTGTTTACGGTATCTGGTTCCCAACGGGGTATGGCAAGTCTCTCTGCTATATCAGTTGCTACCCTTTTTAATGGACTACAAGCTAGGTAGGACCAAGGCTCCTCCTGTTGACAAAAGTGTTGTTCTTGTTAATTGTCTCTCCCCTTGTATCTCTCATCATGAGACTCATGATTGACCAGGTCAGGAGTCTAAACAATAGCGGTGTTTCTGCTGCCATCCTCAGTAGCAATAAAGGAATCGACAAAGATTTGGTTGCCACTGCCAAAGAAGTGTCTTCTGGGAAGTATTTCCTGCTGTATACTGCCCCAGAGCCTGTTGTTGAAGACCACTGTTGGAGGATTCATTTTTTGTTGTACCACACAGAGTCAATTTGTTTTATGTATTAAAAAATCACGCCCAAATACAATCAATACCAGGCCTAGTAGGCGACCTAGCGTTCAATTGGAGACGGATCGGCCTGGGGTCGAGGCTACCATATTACTAGAATGTTTTGCGAGTAACAAACATATGTGAATTTTGCGAGGGTTGATCAATTCGCAACAATAAAATCGCAAAACCTAAATTATTACTAGTAAGTGCACACAATCCTTGCCAAATCGCAATAGTTAGATCGCAAAAAGTAAAATTTTCTGCTGATTTAGCTCATTCGCAAAGGTTTTCACCCGCAAAATCTAGTAATACGATATGTGGCTATCTTGCATGATAAAAATAGAACCGGATAAAAATGATTAGCTTACTTATTATGCGGTATAAATTATAAGCCATGTACAAAACTATTATTGTTTGTATTGTGTACATGCATGCATGACTAACCTTATTTAAACATAACTATAATTATACTCTTTTTAAATACTATGTTAAAATAATTATGTATAATTATACAGAGCCAGTCAACAAGGCTGGTGACACTCCACTCTCTCTGGCCTGTGCCAATGGCCACTTGGACACAGTCAAGTACCTTGTGAACGAGCATCATTGTGTTCCTAGAAGTAAGTTATCGTTGTACGTATACACGTATATAGACCCACTCATTTGTATAGCTTTTCTATATACAGACATAATAAAATTTAATTGTTGTATATAAATTACATATACATGTTGTTATCTTCAATGTTGTGGCAATTATAATGATCTCCTATTACGCCACTATAAAAACTCCCTATAATTATTAAATTATTCTTTAGAAGTTTCAAAAGGAACCAATGTATGCATGTGGTGTATGTACAGGTACAGTCAACAAAGCTGGTGACACCCCACTCTCTCTGGCCTACAAAGGTGGACACTGGGAAGTGGTCAAGTATCTTGCTCAAGAACATCAGTGTGACCCAAAATGTGTGTATACTGCAAACTGTTAAACCTTTTAGTGTTTATGATTTGCTTGTATCCACAGTTGCAGTGAATGAGGCTGGAGACACTCCTCTTTCTCTTGAATGCTCCCGTGGTGACCTGGAGATGGTCAAGGCTCTCATCAACAAGCATGTTGATACAAATAGTAAGTATTCATCAGCAGTACTGTTACGTTGTTGATGGTGGTCCTTCACATGCAGAACCAGTCAACAAGGCTGATGACACCCCACTCTCTCTGGCCTGTGCCAATGGCCACTTGGACACAGTCAAGTACCTTGTGAACGAGCATCATTGTGATCCTAGAAGTAAGCATTGTATGACACATCAATTGCTGCATCACTTCAGTATATAATTATATATACAGAGCCAGTCAACAAGGCTGGTGACACCCCACTCTCTCTGGCCTGTGCCAATGGCCACTTGGACACAGTCAAGTACCTTGTGAACGAGCATCATTGTGTTCCTAGAAGTAAGTTATCGTTGTACGTATACACGTATATAGACCCACTCATTTGTATAGCTTTTCTATATACAGGCATAATCAAATTTAATTGTTGTATATAAATTACATATACATGTTGTTATCTTCAATGTTGTGGAATTATAATGATCTCCTATTACGCCACTATAAAAACTCCCTATAATTATTAAATTATTCTTTAGAAGTTTCAAAAGGAACCAATGTATGCATGTGGTGTATGTACAGGTACAGTCAACAAAGCTGGTGACACCCCACTCTCTCTGGCCTACAAAGGTGGACACTGGGAAGTGGTCAAGTATCTTGCTCAAGAACATCAGTGTGACCCAAAATGTGTGCATACTGCAAACTGTTAAACCTTTTAGTGTTTATGATTTGCTTGTATCCACAGTTGCAGTGAATGAGGCTGGAGACACTCCTCTTTCTCTTGAATGCTCCCGTGGTGACCTGGAGATGGTCAAGGCTCTCATCAACAAGCATGTTGATACAAATAGTAAGTGTTCATCAGCAGTACTGTTACGTTGTTGATGGTGGTCCTTCACATGCAGAACCAGTCAACAAGGCTGATGACACCCCACTCTCTCTGGCCTGTGCCAATGGCCACTTGGACACAGTCAAGTACCTTGTGAATGAGCATCATTGTGATCCTAGTAGTAAGCATTGTATGACACATCAATTGCTGCATCACTTCAGTATATAATTATATATACAGAGCCAGTCAACAAGGCTGGTGACACCCCACTCTCTCTGGCCTGTGCCAATGGCCACTTGGACACAGTCAAGTACCTTGTGAACGAGCATCATTGTGATCCTAGAAGTAAGCATTGTATGACACATTAATTGCTGCATCACTTCAGTATATAATTATATATACAGAGCCAGTCAACAAGGCTGGTGACACCCCACTCTCTCTGGCCTGTGCCAATGGCCACTTGGACACAGTCAAGTACCTTGTGAACAAGCATCATTGTGTTCCTAGAAGTAAGTTATCGTTGTACGTACACGTATATAGACCCACTCATTTGTATATAATTATAGCTTTTCTACATACAGGCATAATAAATTGATTATATAATTATACATGTGGTTATCTTCAATGTTGTGGCATATGTAATGAATTATAATGATCTCCTATTACGCCACTATAAAAACTCCCTAAATTATTCTTTAGAAGTTTCAAAAGAAACCAATGTATGCATGTGGTGTATATGTACAGGTACAGTCAACAAGGCTGGTGACACCCCATTCTCTCTGGCCTACAAAGGTGGACACTGGGAAGTGGTCAAGTATCTTGCTCAAGAACATCAGTGTGACCCAAAATGTGTGTATACTGCAAACTGTTAAACTTTTTGTTGTTTATAATTTGCTTGTATCCACAGTTGCAGTGAATGAGGCTGGAGACACTCCTCTTTCCCTTGAATGTTCCCGTGGTGACCTAGAGATGGTCAAGGCTCTCATCAACATGCGTGTTGATCCAAATAGTAAGTTTTATCAGTCTGTTACGTTGTTGATGGTGGTCTTTTACAGAACCAGTCAACAAGGCTGGTGACACTTCACTCTCTCTGGCCTACCAAGGTGGACACTGGGAAGTGGTCAAGTATCTCGCCATCACTCATCATTGTGATACAACAAGTAAATCCCATCTTTTAAGTTTGTTTACGGTTATCAATTTGTAAAACCAGTAGGTTTTACATAGGATTGGCAGTGGGTTTACCCGTGTTTCGTTTCACCGCTCTTTGTCTGACTATATAGATTGAAGAGTTAGAGGGATAGGAAACGGAGTGGTGCACGTGATGATTTTAGATTGAATCTGCAGTGGAGCCTCGAAAATTATCCGCGTTACGAGGCTATTAAGCACATTTTTGCCGGGTAACTCCCAAAGCTGTGTTTCCTCGAGACATCATCTCTTTCAGCAATTTATAACACGCCTAGTCCATGAGCCACGTGTAGTGCTTGCTAATGACTGACCACACCCAGTAAAAAAGAGACTTTCCTATAAAGTTATATGTTCCCAAGGCTGTTTTAGAGCTATTGGAACATATAACGTGTAAGCGTGCTGGTTATGACTACTACAATAGGTATAGACCTTGAAATATAAGTGAGTTGCACGGACTAAGCACAGTTACTTGTAGTTATGCACTGAGTGTAGAAATAGATATTGTTGTGATGGCCTCGATTAAACCGCAGCGTAGCGCGGATGTTACTCGAGATACCAACCGTTTCCTATCCCCCTCTAACTCTTCAATCTATAGTCTGACTGACTAAGAAAGCGAGTATTACAATTATATAGGTGGCTCTCCTCTGCCCTTTGGTGTGACATTAAGTATCATTTTGATGGGCGTATATATATATGTCTTATGCACCGTTTGGGAAAATACGAATAGTCCCATCAGTGGCGGATCCAGTGGGGCGCTTTGGGGGCTTGAGCACCCCCCTGGCCTTGATCTGAAAAATAGAATCTAGAGCTATAATTATGTTATAGCTATCAACTCACTGCATGCACGTAGCTACGGTTACATTATCATGGCCACACCCAGTTTATTATGAAAGCATTGATGAGTCATGCAGGAAACATGTGCTTGAAAAACAGATGACTTTTTTTTTTTTTTTTAGTAAAATATTTTTAGCTCCCCCCTATCAAGAATCCTGGATCCGCCCCTGTACCCTCTTGTACCTAAACAGAAAATAGTGGGCATATATTATTCGCGAGGGTATGGTATAATTATTATGAACCAATGCTTGTTGTTCGTGGCGATGAAAGTAAGCTAAAAATACTGGAGGATAACTGGTTGCTTATTGATCAGCAAGCTAGGTGGAAGTTAGAGCCACTATATCGCTTTAGCGATCCACTAGATAAGGCACTTGGAACACAGGCTCACGATGACAATGTAGACCCATCGCTGGACCTTCCTGAGGATCAAGTTCACGATGTTACTGATCAGGATTCACAGGACCAAAGTAGCAATGTAGACCAATCTACTGAGGATCAAAACAACTCGCAACCACCTTTTTTAGGTCAGACTTAGGCAATCAACATAATGTGGAGGGTGCAAACTTTCAGGGTACAAACAGGACTTAAGGGCTATTTGTGCTACCTACTGCCCAGATGTTGTTTGTCTAGTAGAAACATGGTTGTGTAGTGATATTATAGATAGTGAGTTATACATTCCTAACTACAATGTATTTAGATTAGATAGAAACAGGAATGGTGGCGGTGTTGCCATGTTTATTCACAAAAGCATTCATTTTAACATTTTACTTTTAGGGCCGCTTGGTCTAGAATTTGTGCTGGTCACTTTAATCAGAGATCACCTCAAGTTATGTCTTGGTGTCTTTTATCGTCCACCGTCCTCAAGAAATTCTATTTTTGATACTTTCTCAGATGCACTACTCACTATAAATCAGTCTTGTCTATCCGATTTAATTATTATTGGTGACTTCAATGTTAATTTCCATCCTTCGCATTACATGTATGCACACTTGTTAGAATTGTTGTGTAATTTTTCGTTATCACAAATTGCCAAGTGTCCCACTCGTTTTTCGAGCACAGGCCATTCATCAACTATTGATTTGGTGCTGGTTTCAAGGCCGAACAATGTAGAAAATTGTACATCCATACCTAAACTAGCCAATTCAGATCACTTGGGTTTATTTCTCACCCTGAAAAAATACTGTCCCCTCAAAGAAAGAGTTATCAGAAGACAAGTTTGGAGATATTCATTAGCAGATTTTGATCGGGCCGCTGAATTAATAGAAATGACTAATTGGGAAATGGAGTTCTACTCGAATGACATTGATTCCTGTGTGTCAGCTTGGAACTCGACCTTCCTGCAAATCATGGAAGTTAGTATACCCCATTCAAGTATCAAGGTTAAAGGAAAAATTCCTTGGATCAACAAGGAAATTATCAGAGCGATAACCAAGAGAAATATACTTTTTAATTAAGAGATCTAAATTATCGAATCAAGCTGGTGATGGATGCTAAGAGGTTTAAAAACCAAAGAAATCTTGTGGTATCCATGATTCGGAAAAGCAAGAAGAACTTCTTCGACAGATTGAATACTAAAGATGATAAACTGTTTTGGAAAACAATAAAAACCCTGAATGGTAACACTTGTTCGATCCCTACACTCAAAGAGAATGGCAGGACATTTGACAAACCAATTGAAAAAGCCACTGCACTTAACATTTTTTTCCATTATTGTTTCAATCTCAAGTGTCCTCCACTAGAAATAAATGACTTTGCTGACCAATTTGTTGACCTAGACCCTTCTGATTGCCCAAAAGATCTGCTGTGTACAGAACAGGAAGTAGGTCTATATGAATATCTTGTTAACCTAGAAACTGGCAAATCTATGGGCTGTGATGGCATATCTCCTAATATGCTAAAAAGTACTGCAGAAAATAGTGCCTCTCCACTTGCAATGTTGTTTAATTTATCAATCAGCACAGGTAATTACCCTTCAGCATGGAAAAAGGCACGAGTTGTTCCTGTACCCAAGAGTGGTGATCCATCACTTGTCAACAACTACCGGCCAATATCAATACTACCAGTTGTAAGCATGACCCTGGAAAAACATGTGAAAGCACTTCTGGAGGAGCACATGAAATTACATTCACCAATTTCCCCAAGGCAATGGGGCTTTATGTCGTCACGTTCAACTGTGTCAGCTCTCATTCAAGTGATTGATGACTGGAGCAGGGCTGTCGACGGGAGATATGAGGTCTGTATTGTATTTTTTGATGTCAAAAAAGCTTTTGACTCCGTCCCACATGTTGCTCTTTTGAAGCACCTTCAGTATATGCACGTCAATGAGTACATTGTTAAGTGGATGAAAAGTTATCTACTGGGCAGAGAGCAATTTGTTGGAATAGACGGATGTTTTTCAGCTAGTCTACGAGTCCTTTCTGGAGTTCCTCAAGGCTCGGTCTTAGGCCCCCTATACTATTCATCTCTTATATCAACCCAGTAACAGAAGTTATTTCACAGGACAGCAACCTCAACATGTTTGCCGATGATATGGCCCTGTATAGAGTCATCAAGTCTAATAATGACTACATAAATAATGACTATCTTCCCACCCATCATACACGGGCTCAGAAAAGCACGTGCAGACCTAACTATTGTGTAATAAATTAATAACATAATGTATACCACGTGGCCAAAAATACCGTATTTAACGCCCATCTCGTTTAAACGCCCATGGTAAAAGTTATCTTTGTTAATAAACGCCCATTTTAAATATTCGCCCATGTATGGAATAGCGAGCAAATGGGTATACCTATCCCGCACCTTACAGGGCATTTCTTCCAGCCTTTTACCCATTGAAGGAACAATCAGAACCAAGCTCATCCCCTCTCTCACAGGAAGACCGCCACCGAATGACTGTGAAAGGAATCTCCTAGCTCTACCTGCTCGCCTAGGTGGTATTGTCTTGGCCAACCCTATCCAAGCTTCGGATACAGAATTCCTCGCATCACAGAGGGTAACTGAGCCCCTTCAACAATCCGTTCTCCAACAACACGCTCAGGTTTCCAGCAACAGTGTGGACTTACAGCTGAACGCCAAGAAGGAAGTACGCAAACAACGACGTAAACAAGCTAAAGAAGCCGCACAAAACTTGAAAGAAGAACTTCCTCACACTCTCAAGCGAGCAATGGAGCTTGCTCAGGAGAAATTAAAGGCGCCTCCTCTTGGCTCACTGCGCTACCCATAGAGGAGTTCGGGTTTAACTTACACAAGAGGTCCTTTCAAGATGCCCTTGCACTCAGATACAGATACAATTGGCAGCCACAAAATTGTCCCGCTACATGTGGCTGCGGAGCAAGATTCTCGATAGAGCACTCTCTATCTTTCTCTAAAGGCGGTTTTTCCATCCATTCACCACAACGAGATTAGAGATCTGACTGCAAATCTCCTAACAGAAATATACTCTGATGTTCGAATAGAACCAGATCTGCAACCCCTATCTGGTGAAACTCTCTCATTTGCCACCTCTATAACTCACAGGATAGGGCAAGACTGGACATTGCTGCTAACGGTTTCTTTGACGTCAGAATTTTCAATCCCCATGCAGGCTCCAACCGACAGACGAGCCTAGCCGCTTGCTATCGCAAACATGAAGCCATCAAAAAGAGGGCATATGAACAGAGAGTGAGAGAAGTAGAACACTCGTCATTCACTCCACTTGTATTGTCTGCCACTGGAGGCTTGGCCACGGAAGCCACTACTTTTAACCAAAAAGGTTATCCGCGTGTCTTGCCGACAAATGGGAGCAATCATACTCAACCACCCTGGCCTGGCTTCGCTGCCGCCTTACCTTCTCTCTTCTCCGATCAGCTATTCAATGCATTAGAGGTGCTCGTTCAAGCATCGGACACACTTCCAAAGCCCCGCCTTCTATTGACTTGGTCACAGCCAAGATGGACAGTCATAAACTGAACTGTTAACACCATAAGCAATTCTTCAACAAACAAAAAATAATAATAGCGGCATGCACCTACATGCTAGCAACTACCACACTCTCTCTCAAATGTTTGGCTACTTCTATCCAAGAGATAGCCTCACACAAAGATACTTGTTTTTTCCTACACTATACGGACTTATCCGAAACACTGATTGTGTCACGGATTTTACGTGGGTGAACATTGGTGTTCCCTATCCATCTCCTTTTACAATCCGTGAGTAAATACAGTACTAGCCTCGATTCAAGGCCAATTAAAATACGGCCTGGTACCTATTGCAGGGGTGATAGTGCGCATGCGCTTCAAATTACCCAGAATATGGGTAATCGTACTACGAACGTAAAACCTTAGTAAATTATACTGTAAATTAGTTCGCTTACTAAGAATATGTTCCGTAATACTTTCTCCACGACTGAGATCCGTGAAGCTCTGGCTTATGCAATCTATTGCGTTGGTGTAATGTCTATATCTCATTCATTGTCAATCAACTATAATATACTTATAGCACAGCGCTAGCTGCTTGCAGCACTCGTTATTATTAGCACTCGTTATTGCTGTGTGCATAGTGCCTTGTATGCTGAACCTCATTCGAAGCATTGCCATGCTTTCTCATCAAATTTTATAAATCAACCAACACCTACTTTTCCACATTTTCTACAATTTGCTTGTATAGTTGCAGTGAATGAGGCTGGAGACACTCCTCTCTCCCTGGAGTGTTCCCGTGGTGACCTGGAGATGGTCAAGGCTCTCATGAACAAGCGTGTTGATCCAAATAGTAAGTGTTTATCAGTGGCTGTTATGTTATTGAAGGTGGTCTTCCACAGAGCCAGTCAACAAGGCTGGTGACACCCCTCTCTCTCTGACCTGTACTAATGGCCACTTGAACACAGTCAAGTACCTTGTGAACGAGCATCATTGTGATATTAGAAGTACGTTCATGGTATGATAAGCCCCGTTTACACGAGGCCTTTAATCCGGGTTGGAATCCGGATTAAACCTAATCGCGTTCGTGTAAACGGCCCTTATCCAGGTTCTAATCCGGATTAGCCAACCCACCTTTGGAGGTGGTTCAGATTGTGTCAGTAGCGGTTTAGCTGTGAGTAAGCGCAAAGGGCTAATTCTGAGGTGTTGTACATGTTCGTGGGTGTTTCTAGAGTAAGCCTGTAGCTTCCTATCAGTCCAATGTTTGCGCAAATGAAATTAGTGGTCATTTTACTATGCCCACTACTCAGAAAAATCTGACCCGGATTCAATCCGGATTCGACCCGGATTAGGTGTCGTGTAAACGGGGCTATAGAATGTAAAAATGGAACCTTACAACATACAAAGTATACTCAACTCAGTATAATTATATGGCCTGTATACATGTACAGGTACAGTCAACAAGGCTGGTGACACCCCACTCTCTCTGACCTGTACTAATGGCCACTTGAACACAGTCAAGTACCTTGTGAACGAGCATCATTGTGATATTAGAAGTACGTTCATGGTATGATAGAATGTAAAAATGGAACCTTACGACATACCAAATATACTCAACTCAGTATAATTATATGGCCTGTATACATGTACAGGTACAGTCAACAAGGCTGGTGACACCCCACTCTCTCTGGCCTACAAAGGTGGACACTGGGAAGTGGCCAAGTATCTCGTCATCATTCATCATTGTGATACAAAATGTAAATCCCATTTTTTAGCATTAACTGTTTATGGGTTCTGACAATTGCATAGCCTTGTTTAGAAGGGTACGGTGTAATTATATATCCGGGTAATCTCTTTAATTGGCACATTGGAATTGGTCAATTACATTCTGTGGTAAAACTGTTATCAATATGATTTGCATCAATGAGAATACAGTATATTTTATTTCGTATGGTGGAAAGGGGTTATGCCCACTTACGGTTCAATCTCTGCCCACATAAATGTGCATGGGAAATCTCCATCTCTGCACCAATAATTGCAGAGTTTGCAACGCATTCAGTATAGAAAGAAGTATAAAGCTTTTAGCTATAGCTTCTGTTCGTTCTAGAGTGGACATATAAGCAAGTAAAACATAACTGTAAATGACTGTAGATTGCTAAAAATAAATTCTGGCAAAGGGGGGGGTTCTTTTGCTACCTTGGATCACCACTGAGCTTCTAGCTTAAAGCTAATAGTAGAGGGTGGAGCACTGGATTGAGCCCTCTTCTGGATCTTAGCCAAGTATTTGCTATCCATGTCATGAATATGAATTACATCAAATGAGAATATAATTATTGCCCATGTATGCTTGTATATAATTATTTCGATGGTAAGATTAGACCTTCCTTTTTCATCAGTTATTGTCTATACTTAAAATGTGGACGTTTTGAGTAACCGCATATACAATTAATGTTTTCAGAGTCGAAGCAGGTATAGCTACAGAGGCAATTGACTCCTGTATAGTATTTGAACCATTGCCAGTATCTTCATGCATGCATGCTTGCAATTATTCATCTATAATGATATGCCGCAGACAATATACTTTTCCACATTTCTGGCCAACTATATAATTGGGGCGAGTGAAGCAAGTCCCTTCCTGTCTGTGTGTCATGGACCGGTGTCATAACATTTTATAGACCCCCCATGATTTAACATTCTAGGCCCCCTCTTAAAAGTTTAGGCCCCCCCCCATTAACAGCGAAACATTAACACAGCAGTAATTATTATTATTTATGAGCATTGAATGTGTATTCTCAAAGTACAACAACATAAAACCAGCTATATTAAGTATGATACAGTCTATTCAGTGCCAGTTGCTGAATGAAGCTCTCCTCACATGCACACATTTCCGATGCAACTCAGTGGTTGACCGGCTGGTCACAGCCATCACAGCATGCACCATTCCATGAATCAGGCCTCATGCAGCATGAAGCACATAGGGGCCAACTGTCCCGACCGGATTTTCAAGGTTGCTGCTTCTGAGCAGCTGGGTTACTCCAAAAAGCTTATCAAGCCTGGACTACTAGAATTTTCAAACAATAAGCTTTACACAAGATAAACTAGCTCGATCAGTCTAACAGGGCTCACTTGCTTGTGCACTTATTACATGCATGTACTGTGATTCCACCATAGATAAAAGAGTTTCTCTCTTCTCTCTATATAATTATGATTCCATATTGAGAGCTGAGCTATATACTGGAGCATCTCCACAACAATTTACATTGATCTTCTTCCATGTAGGAAAACATATGGAAGAAGATATGAATTGTTGTCTTTGCACTGAAAATTGTGTGCTTTATAATTATTGTGAATTCACAACATTTACCCTCCTTTGGCAGCCAGCCGTTCGGGGGATAACGCTATACCATGTTTTGTCCTGCTGGGAAAGTTGGAATGGCGAAGCTAGCACGAAGTTGCAAATAATTTTATAGCGATAGCTGTAATGCACAACATCGATTGTCTTACAGGCAGATCCAACATTGCAGAGTTGCATCAAAGCATTTAACTCTTATATAGGTATAAGCATGAGTAACTTGAAGGTAAATCTTCCATCACTTTGAATTCCATGATAGCTAACATTTTTGCTAGTACAGAGTCTTTGCATGCATGTCCCTTTGATGCTTTGTCAACTAATAGAGCTAACCTTATCATAATAACTTTTTTTGACTTCGTTCATCTTTGTTCTATCTGTGCAGAAAAGGATAGCAGAAAAGAGGGGGCCTAATCTCACAGTTGGGGGGCCTAGAATTTTAACAGAATGGACCCCTGGGGGGCCTAAACTGTTAACGTTCTAGGCCCGGGGGGCCCAAAATATTAAAATTCTAGGCCCTGGGGGGTGTAAACATGGGGGGCCCAACATTTTATGACACCGGCACGATATTTGTTTTTTGTAATTGTGACCCTTTACCAACTTCTACGTGAAATGCTGCACATGGGTAGCTAGCCTCAACTCCAGCCCCTTCAATAGTGGGCCTGGTATTTACTGTTGGCGCGTGGGTGGACAATTAATTTATTATTTACCGTATTTTATGTCATTGAACATTTAAAACAGTATTTTATCTTATTGAACGACTGCGATAAAGAACAGAAAAAAGAAAAAGGAGAGCTACCTCTCTGTATATACTATATACTGTAGACAGAGACAGCTAAGTAAAACCTCAGCTCTGTAGATTTATCCATTAACTTGAGGCTCGGATCGGATACACACTCAGGCGACAAGTCAATCTCATAAGAAATTAGTTAAACCTGTAGGTAAAAATAAATGTGGATAAGTACAGTGGCTGCGACGTAACATAATGTGAGGACTACTTATTGATTTACACAATAGATTTACCATTGAAAGCACTATCCATTAATACACACTCAAGCAACAAGTCCCTCGGATCGGATATGGATACACACTCGGGCGACAAGTCCCTCGGATTGTAAACACATTCAGGCAACACATTTCTCGGATCAGATACCACGTACTTACTCTGTGACCAATTTTCGGCAAATGTCACAACAATGCTTCCTTCCAGAGAGAATGGCACTGAACGTCGAACAGACACACCAACACTTTGAAGATGGCTTCACTCAGAGAAACAAGAGGAGAAATCACCATCACAACACTTCTTTCAGAGAGAGGTGCACTGGTCCTGTCAAGCTTCACTTCAATCAAGAAAGGGAGAGTCTGGAAAGCAGATGGACTTGCCATAGCCGGTCGGTACGGTACCCACATAAACACCAGCGTACAGACACTTCAACGCCTCCAGCTGCTTGTCTTTCAAGACTAGACCTGGTTTTCCAACACAGGATAACGCGTACGCGAGAGCAGAAGAGAAGGTAGCAGCCATTATGCACCTATCAATTTCAGTCCCCACTATCCCCCATGCGGGCTATGTCGGGGTTTAGTGGGGATTTGATTTACATCAATATCAACTGCCCCACGCCAGGGGGCCTGGTTGAAATCAAATCCCCACTTCCCCTCCCATACCCCCACTTAACAACCCCGGGATTTGACTACACGCGTGCATGTGCTTTACTTTTCCGGATATTACTGTTATATATATATTGAGGAAGTCAAATTCCCCACCCTATCCCGCACCTCGGGGTTACTTGCTGAATCAAACCCCAACAAAACCCCACTATGTCCCCACTATGCCCCGCAAGGGGGGTAGTGGGGACTGACATTGATAGGTGCATTACAACTTGGACTAGATTTCTTTTCTCAATGACATTATTATAAATGAAACGGATATCAATGTTTTACAACTAAATGCGGAATAAGAATACTGATAAATATACTACAATTTACGATTACCAAGATTCTCTGGCGCATGCGTAAACAGTGTTTACCAGGCCGCCTTTCCCTGCGGCCTGGAATCGAGGCTAATGGGTAGCTAGCTCATTTCACCAACGAAGGAAGATACAGAGACTCTTGAGGTCACACACATGCATGCCTACAGCAGGTCAGAGCAGCTCAGATGAGGACATTCTGAGCCTGAGATCACACAGGCACGCCTGCAGGAGGTAACAGCAGCTTACTTGCTATGTTTCATCAAGGATAGGTCACTTCAAGCCTTGTCTAGTGTGTCTTGTGATACTAAATAAACCTGCTAGCTTAACAGGACTGGCAACACAAAGACCAGACACTACGGCAGGTCAGAGCAGCTCAGTTAGAGGTATCTAAAGTCACACAGGCACCTTTACAACATTATAACAGGTCAGAGCAGCTTTTATTAAGGATTGTTCACACAGTACATGGTAATACTTGTTTTAAGCCTTGTAACCTGAGTCCAGCAAGAAACAGTATTGTGCTCATTTTTCTTCAGTCCTAACCTTCTCCTCCTTTTAGGACACATCTTTCCCCATGCTGTGTAAAATTAATGTTGGGCCATAATTATTATTGATAACATGATAAACTTTCATTCATAATTGATATAGATACGTTTCACTCTGACCTATCTCATCATTGGATGCAACTTCGGGGTTAGAGCAGATCAAGAAGGGTTGCCTTGTTAGATGAGCTGGAATCTACATGTATCATCCTGCATGCTGATGTTTCTGGGCTGGAGCTATCACCATAAAGCAGACATGCAACTGTGTGGGCCACATTCATGTGTGCAATTACACACTAAAAAGTCAAACGCTTTCTTGTACTTGAGTCCAGAAGGAGTTGTTGTGGTAACCTTTATCTTCCTGTTAGGCTTTGCACCCAGTTCTTTTGCTGTAATGGCTATAGCATTGATAACCCATGCATGCAGATACATATTTCGCGCACGCTCGCTCTAAACATGCTCTGCATGCTTCTAGTTATATAGTTGATCATGAAGTATCTTGCTCAAACATCAGTGTGACCCAAAGTGTGTGTACTGCGAAATTGTACCTTTCTATAGTACGTGTCCACAATTTGTTTGTATCCACAGCTGCAGTGAATGAGGCTGGAGACACTCCTCTCTCCCTTGAGTGTTCACGTGGTGACCTGGAGATGGTCAAGGCTCTCATGAACAAGGATGTTGATCCAAATAGTAAGTGTTTATCAGTGACTGTTTTTTTGTTGATGGTGGTTTTCCACAGAGCCTGTTAACAAGGCTGGTGACACCCCTCTCTCTTTTTTTTTATACCAAACAATCACTCAGTACATGGCCTATATACATGTACAGGTACCAACAAGGCTGGTGATACCCCACTTTCTCTGGCCTACAAAGGTGGACACTGGGAAGTGGCCAAGTATCTCGTCATCACTCATCATTGTGATACAAAATGTAAATCTCATATTAACTGTTTATGGTTATGATAATTGCATAGCCTTGTTTAGAAGGGTACGGTGTGAACTATCTGGAGCATAATTTATAGCTGGATTAAAGTGTCCCTCTTCTGGATCTCAGCCAGGAAACTTTAATTATACTGTAATCATATATCCGGGTAATCTCTTTAATTGACAAATTGTTTCCGCACTGAATTGGTCAATTACATTTTATAGTAAAATTGTTATCAATATGATTTGCTCAATGAGAATACTGTATAGCAATTTATTTCGAAGGGGTTACGCCCACTTACGGCTCAATTTCTGCCCACATAAATGTGGGAAATCCCTATCTCTGTATAATAGAGTTTGCAGTGCGATCAGTGTAGAAATAAGTATAGCTATAGCTTCTGAGTGGACACAAGTAGAATAGATGAAACATAACTGTAAATGACTGAAAGGGGGGGGGGGGGGATTCCTTTGCTCCCTTGGATGTCCCCCTGGATCAACACTGATCGAGCTTCCTTTCATCAGTTGATTGTCCACTTGTAGACCTTTTGGGTAACTCTATTATAGAGACTGTTCTCACAACATGCAAGCCATGCATGACATAAGGACAGCTAGCTACAGAGGCAATTCACTCCTGAAGTATAGTAGTGCTGAACCTCATTCGAACCATTAATTGCCATGCTTTCTCATCAAATTTTATAAATCAACCAACACCTATACTTTTCCACATTTCAGGCCAACTATATATAATTACCGACTAGAAAAACATTTGCAATGTGAAAAATTGCTAGGATTGGCCAGGGGATCCACAAAAAAGCGTGGAAACAAGAAATCAGACGAGAGCATAACTCCAATCCGTTACAACGTCAATCACATGTACTGGTAGTTTTCCATGTTTTCCCGGCCAATATACCACGCAATTTTTTTACTGGTGGGGTGATGACCAATCCCTATTATACATCCATTTTGGAATGTGCGGGCATATAATCATGATGATTTGTGATGAATTGATGTTCCTAATACATGCAGTGTTGAGCACAGGTACACACAGTCCATCCATGCGTAGTAACATGCACGAACCGTACTGGTGACCTGCATGGAATGATGTGGTGGATGGAAGCTGGTAGATGGATCTGGAACACAGTCTATATACTATGTATTGTACATGTTCATGACGTTGTAACGGATTGGAGTTATGCTCTCGTCTGATTTCTTGTTTCCACGCTTTGTTGTGGTTCCCCTGGCCAATCCTAGCAATTTTTCACATTGCAAATGTTTTTCTAGTCGGATTCCCTTTCTTTTTCAGTACAGAAGTATAAATTTACGTATCATGACATCCATGTAAGGCCACTCCAAGTGACACTCTGGTTTCTGGTCCTGAAGTTTTTCTAATTGCATGCGGGCGGGTGGCTTTTCTCATTATGTCATTATCAATTTCACCTTATGAATCTCATTATTTTGCAAATGAATATCCACATGTGGACCATTCTGCGCATGTGTAGTAGAAATAATGAGATAGATAATGAGATAGAAATCCAAGACTGAATAAAATCTGATGCCGGCGGTGGACCAGAAACCAGAGTATCACTTGGAGTGGCCTAAGTGGAACGTCAAGAGGCAGTACAGAAGTTCAAGAAGAGAAGACAGGACTAATCAGATATCTTCTCGAATATCTCTGGACTAATAATGAGTAATATTTTGCTTGATATGTTGAATTTGTGTTAAATGACAGAGAAAGGGAGCTAGAGCTGAACAGTGTGAAGAAAAGCAACACCTTAGGCTCTGGAAAAGCACAGCACTGATCGTTTTAGCGCACGGTTCAAGTTCTTAGCCAGGCCTATCTATTATTTGGCCACAACACAATTGCTGAGTCATTAAAGATGGCGGAATTGTCTAGGTAAGAGAAATAGAGACTGAGAGGTCATCTGCCTCGTGGAAGCAATCGCAAATCTGAAGAAGCGCTTTGTAATCCAGGTTGTAGTCGTTTGGAAACCCTGTGCAGAATGTCCTGAAGATGGCTGTACTTGGAGCAAATGCTGGGCAAGAAACTTACTTTCGATATACTACTTTCGAAATAGTACAATGACAATATTCATTCATTAAAATGTTCATGGATTACGAAATGAGAGATACAAAGAGAGAAAAAGCTAAATAAACTATCTATCTAGCCAGTTCCTTGATGGCCTTTCCCTGCAGAGATAGAACAGTTTGAACATGAGTCAAAATAATTGAAATATTGCTAAACACCACTGCCAATCCTATGTAAAACCTACTGGTTTTACTAATATCTTTCTCAGGTGACCCAAAATGTGTATGCTGTTAATTTCTGGTAAAAAAAAACTATCCACAATTTGTTTGTATTCCCAGTTGCAGTGAATAAGGCTGGCGACACTCCTCTCTCCCTTGAGTGTTCCCGTGGTGATCTGGAGATGGTCAAGGCTCTCATCAACAAACATGTTGATCCAAACGGTAAGTGTTTATCATAGCTACTATACATGTTGTTAATGGTATAGTTTTCCACAGAGCCTGTTAACAAGGCTGGTGATACCCCACTATCTCTGGCCTACAAAGGTAGACACTGGGAAGTGGTCAAATATCTCGCTATCACTCATCACTGTGATCCAAAAAGTAAATCTCAATTTATTTCAAGTTTGCTGACCTGTTATTGCACTGCATTGAATTTTGGTGATAATGCTGTTATACACATAATAGCCACGGTATATAAATATCTAAAGTATGCATACAATTAATGGTGTATAGTGCTAATAGTAGAGGGTTGAGCTGGATTGACTAGAAAGGGCCCCCCTCTTCTGGATCTCAGCCAAGACCTATTATTACCCGAGGCGCGCGTGGGCGGCCACGGGTATAGTAGTCCGTTGGTCTGTTTGTTTGTTTATGATAGCCTTTTCTACTCACCTGGATGGTACAGCACTGCGTTTACAGCATGGATAGCCTTCATACAACAATATCTTGGTTTAAATAGTGGCAGATTTTGATGTTAAAGCTTCTCTGTCGAGCAAAAGCTAAGAAGCTTGTTCTTGCACGTTGGCTACACGTGGCCTTGACTATGTATTTGCAGCTGAATTGATCCGTACCAGAATAGGGTCAAAGTAGAATTGTAACTGGGTTGGTTGTTGTTGACTGAGTCAAGCTCTGGATCCTACTCTCCAGCCTGGCAGGAGCCTAGACTTAGAGCTTCTTTGCTGTGATCCCAGTCCATAGTGCATGTCTCATGCATGTACTTTGTTATGCCTCGGTGTGCATGCGCAAGCGAGGTATACGGTAGTGTGTTTGTGTGTCTGTGTGTGTGTGTGTGTGTGTGTGTGTGTAGACTATTTCAGCTGCTCAAGGATCAATGAAGTGCAAGTAAGAGTTTCTATAGGCTTCTAGTCATGTTTTCTTGGCATGCTATTTGTGGATTTGCAAAATAAAGCTTCGTTCTCGAGTTATGCCTAGTTTTGCTTACTTAGAATGCCTTTTCAGAAGAGTCCGTAGCAAACCTTGTTCACCGAGTGTTGTTACTCTACTTAGTAGTTAGCTCTGCACTAGAACGCTAGCTATTGGTAGCTGCAAGAGTGAGAAGAGAGCTGCAAGGCTCTGCTAACTTGCAGCCATTAATTTTAGACTTGAACTTTTGGCATCGATCGTTTTTAACAACAATCATGGTCGATCACATTACCCAGTATTTGAGTTTACCTGTGATTGCATGCACAAATTTTCATCATGATAAATGTGTGTATAAAAGCTAGCTATTAGTAGTTTTATGTTATGTAGCTTTGGCACCTCCACCGAGGCATCAGCACCCGCGGTGCTTTCATTAGTTTAGTTTTATTGCTCTTAATTGAGTTGCTGTGCTAGTCATGCATACATGCTACATGCACTGTATTATAATTATATCACTCCCCTGGTTTCTGTATTATCATATCACCAGCCGAGGGTTTGCACTTTAGTGCTCTAGTTCATGTCATGAATATGAATTACATTACTTGTAATATATGGCCTCTTTCATCAGTTGATTGTCCACTTTAAACCTTTGGTTTTCAGAGTCGAAGCAGGTAGCTACATTGACCTGGAGATGGTCAAGGCATTGATAGTAGAAGAAGAGGGATTGGAAACGCTAACAATTACGGAAAACAACCGCATTGCGCTTGCTCCGTAAATTATCGTCTATTAACAATTAATGGAAGTCGAAGCGTTAGAGCAGCTATTAGCAGCTATCTGGAGGACGAGGAAATCCTATGTGTCTGTTCCAGCTGTAACTGCTCAACCGTTGCAATGCGACGAAAACTAATAGGCTTCTAGCCACGTTCTCTTGGATTTTGATTCGTGGATTAGCAAACTATATAAAGCTTCTTTCTCGAGTTATGGCTAGTTTGACTCACATTGAAGGCTGTTGCAGTTTGTTCGCCAATGCGACCTGTTTCCATCTAGAATGAAGAGCCAGGATAAAGAGCAAGGTTAGTATATCAAGGTAGCAATGAATATAGTAGACAGCAAGTGACAGCTAGAATGTAGACCTATGCATGTGAATGAAGAGAAATTAAGGTAGCAAGGGAAAAAACTGGAGCCAAGTGCTGAGCTGCAAATCGCCCAAATGTACAAGCACACAATGGGTTGTTACTGTCTGTGGCCTCTATTCAGCAGCAGAACATGCAGTGGCAGCAACAACTGTGGTTTATTTGCTATTGCCGCTGCATACCACGAATTTAAGGAGACAATTTGTATCACATCATCCTAAATGAAGACAAATTGAGGCACCACCTTGTACGTTGTTTAGAAGATTTTTGTCAAAAGAACTGAATAGCCACAAGAGACCAGAGAGATTTTCCAGTATTGTTAATTATATACTGCCCTTGTCTCCACTCTGACTTACAGTGTGATACGTATGGGGTGCCAAATGTGTCAAAATTAAAAAAATTGCCCGTATTTATATATCTGTGTGTGTATTTATAAATCCACGTCTGTATTTATAAATCCATGCCAAGATTTATATATCTATGCCTAGATATATTATATCTATGCTCAGATTTATAAATCCATGCCAAGATTTATATATCTATGCTCAGATTTATAAAATCTATGCTCAGATTTATAAATCCATGTCTGTATTTATAAATCCATGTCCAGATATATATATATCTATACTCAGATTTATAAATCCATGTCTGTATTTATAAATCCATGCCAAGATATATATATCTATGCTCAGATCAGTTTATAAATCCATTCTCCAGATTTATATATCCATGCTCAGATTTATATATCCATGCTCTGATTTATAATTTATATCCATGTCCAGATTTATAAATCCATGTCCAGATTTATATATCCACACCCAGATTTATATATCCATGTCCAGATTTATAAATCCACACCCAGATTTATTAATCCATGTCTATAGATTTATAAATCCACACCCAGATTTATTTATCCATGTCTAGATTTATAAATCCACACCCAGATTTATATTATAATGTCAGTCAAGTGATACTCACATGATTAATAGGTTGCAGAGGAGGCTGGAACCAGTTGACCTTAGCTAATTAAGGTCACTAGACAATCATGTACTTCAAGCCTGTGCTTGTATAAGCTATTTTGCAAGTGGGGGTCAGCTAAGGTCAAGTGGTTCCAGCCTCCTTTGCACTAGCCTCGAGACCAGGCCAATTTTAATCGGCCTGGATTCGAGGCTACCTTTGCACTAGCTATTAATCACGTGAGTATCACATGACTGGCATTATAATATAAATCTGGGTGTGGATTAGACATGGATAAATAAATCTGGGTGTGGATTTATAAATCTGGACATGGATATATAAACCTGGGTGTGGATTTATAAATCTGGACATGGATATATAAACCTGGGTGTGGATTTATAAATCTGGACATGGATATATAAACCTGGGTGTGGATTTATAAATCTGGACATGGATATATAAATCTGGGTGTGGATTTATAAATCTGGACATGGATATATAAATCTGGGTGTGGTCTATATAAATCTGGACATGGATTTATAAATCTGGGCATGGATATATAAATCAAACTAAAAAAACATTTGCAATGTGAACGTTGCTAGGATTGCCAGGAAAAGAAAAGCGCGAAAAAGCGAAGAAACAAGAAATTCGGCGAGTGCATAACTCCAATCCGTTACAACTTCATTCACATGTACTGTTTCAATTTTTTGTTCGTTTTGTGCTTTTCCTGCCTGGCCAACCCTTCATCATACAATTATAGTGAATTTTTTGCAAGCTATATAATGTTTGTGATGTTTTCCCTTACAGTGTTGAGCAAACATGCAAGTGTTGGATGTGTGGGTGGATGATTGTGAATTCAGTTATTCGCGGTTCATTTTTACCCAAGTTGTATTTTGATTCTAAAATCATTATCAACAGTAGGCCACTCGGCTGTACATGTTCATGGCGTTGTAACGGATTGGAGTTATGCACTCGCCGAATTTCTTGTTTCTTCGCTTTTTCGCGCTTTTCTTTTCCTGGCAATCCTAGCAACGTTCACATTGCAAATGTTTTTTTAGTTTGATTCCCTTTCTTTTTCAGTACAGCAGTATTTTTATACTCTTCAATAATGAAATGTGAAATGCCTAAGAGGAATGTCAAGAAGCAAGAGAAGTTCAAGAAGAGAAGAGAAGACAGGCCATGCAGACTGGAATATAATTATGAACACATAATTCTTATTACAGTGTTCATTTATCTATGCATGTTAAATACTAGAGTGTATACTTCAAAGTGCAAAAGCATGGAGGCCTATGGTAGATCTAGCCAGTAGCATACCTGAGTTGAGAATGGAGAGAAGTTGGAGAAAAGGACTAGACTAGGGACTGTTTGTGTACCGATCGATGTCACAGCCGGTTAACCAGCCACGCCCATCTCATAAGTTGCCATGTGCGTTGCTGTGGCAGTCATTTAAAGATGGCGGAATTGCGTAGGTAAGAAAAGTGGAGCCTGAGAGGTCATCTGCCTCTTGGAAGCGAAAGCAATTCTGAGAAAAACGCCCATGGTCCGGGTTCTAGTCGACTAGAGGCTGTATCTAGAATCTTCTGAACATGTCTGTACAAGGAGGAAATGCTTTCCAAGAATGTTACTTACTAACTTACTTACTTACTTACTTACTTAGTCAGTCAGACAAAACGCGGTGAAATATGAAAATAGTGCAATTTTTCAAATATCAATAGTAATGCATGAGAATATTCATTGACTATAATTTCACACATTTAGACAGATAAAAGGCTAACTAAGCTATCTGTCAACTCAGTTTCTTGCTGTGGTCCTTCCCTGCAGAAATAGAGCAGTCTAAACACGAGTCAAAATTTGTGCAATAATTGAAAACACACACAACTGCACTGTCAATCCTATGTACAACCTACTGGTTGTACTAATCTGGACATGGATATATAAATCAGAGCATGGATATATAAATCTGAGCATGGATATATAAATCTGGAGAATGGATTTATAAATCTGGAGAATGGATTTATAAATCTGAGTATAGATATATAAATCTTGGCATGGATTTATAAATATAGACATGATTTATAAATCTGAGTATAGATATATAATTATATCTGGACATGGATTTATAAATACAGACGTGGATTTATAAATCTGAGCATAGATATATAAATCTTGGCATGGATTTATAAATCTGAGCATAGATATAATATATCTAGGCATAGATATATAAATCTTGGCATAGATTTACAAATACAGACGTGGATTTATAAATACACATATAGATATATCAGGAGCACATTACAGAAGGAGCGTCTTACCTCGAGAATCGCATCTCGTGGAAGTTTGCAAAGCATGACCTTATATGCAAAACCACTAAGTGGGTCTGCGGGCGAGTGCTAATTGAGCTGACGGTGCACTTTTACCAAGCATGGGTCAATAAAAGTGAAAAGCTACAGTTAGCTAGCTAGCTATAGGCCTGGTAGTAAGCTCTCTCTTCTAAGAACCCCAGTAAGACTCCCTACTGCAAAAACAAAACGCCTAGTATGTGTTAGTCTAAGTCTAGCAAACTTTCTCTGTACAAAGTGACTGGATATGCTCCTATTTTAGAACTTTCTGTACCTCACCGATGACAGTCTCTTCCATGATGTATACCAACATCCATCAAAGATCTAGCTATTCATTTTAGCTCTTTCTGGCTCAACCTAGCTCTCCTGCTGCTGCACTACATAGCAAAATCCGTTTATAATGATATTCACAGGCTGACCGCGGTCTGTAATTTAGGTACACAGTACTTACACACTTTTCTTATAAGGCAATGCGGCGTTTAGGAAAGCACACGAGATGCGATTTCCGAACCCATGCACAGTTAGACGCTCCTTCTGTAATGTGCTCCTGGATATAATATAAATACGGCAATTTTTTTAATTTTGAAACATTTGGCACCCCATAGATACGTGCAACTCATGGTATCATTATACGTTATTAAAGTATCTCCACTCGGAGAATAGTTTTGTTCTATAACTATATATAGTTGTAGATCTAAATAGAATTTTTAGGCTTTCGTTATCTTCCACTGCTGTTTTTGTTTTTCATGCACTGTAATAATATGCACTGTGTTGTTTTTGTTTTCATGCAGCGCCAATGATTCTAACTATTCTGGGTCAATTGTCACAAGCATGCATGAAAGCATGTCTTTTACATGTAGCATTTGTCAACTTCGTCCTCCTGACTTCTGCATGTTTCTATCCTGCAGCCATGTTTCAAAATTGTTTACTTCAGTAGACTCTTGGGTCTTTTTGGGAATGATAGTGCACTGTAGCACAAGGTGGAGTCACTAGTTTGTCCATTCCAATGTTGAAGTAAGGCCAATGCAACGGTTTTTTAGCAGAGAAGGAGAAATCATCTAGCTTGTCAGAACAGGACAATAAACCTGTTGCTAAGGCTTGCTGCTTTTATAGATGCACTTCTTGCCTGAGGCAGCCAATGAAAAGTGGGATCTAAATCAGTTAGCACATGTGCATTCAGTGTCTATACGGTTATAGTGTCCCTCCTCCCTCGGGCAAAACCCTCGTGATATGGGACACTTAGTCTATAACACATATATAGATACCTCATGCCCGTGTACTGTCTATAACAAAGAGGGCCCAAACCCCCCCGATTTTTAGCCGTGCAGTGCCGAAATTTGGTTGACCAGAAGCCACACCTCTGGTTAATTACGTCATAACTAGGGATACACTGGAGTGCAAACCTCGCTACGCATGTTTATAGCATCTGGACCTAATAATCGTCACATAAGAAAGCTAGGTGTATGTGCATTCAATCTGGTAAGACGTATAATGGTCAACACACAAGAAAGCTAGATTTAAGTTCGACCGTCCAGGGTCCGGTTTAGCCACTCCTGGCTGTTGCTGAGGTCTAAGACTGTAAGCCGACGTCCCTCAGCATCTGCCAAGACTCCACGCCAAGTATCAAAGCCTATACATGCTCACCGTAGAGCTCCTTTTGCTCGATGTCAACCACCACCACCACCACCACCACTGCCGCCGCCACGGAAAATCTCAATAGAACCCGAACATAACCTCGCTTCGCTCAGAATTAATAGTTGGGCGTGGCCCAATCTTCCAAATACAGGAATATTCCAAACTTTGACCTTTCAATTTTATTACTTAAAAAACTCAATTCCCGTGCATGATTAGTTGGGCGGAGTCCAACCAACGCTGCGCTCTGGGTTGGGTATCAGTACACGTAGCAGTTTTGTTCCACCAGTACTTGAGACAAAGTATGAATATTGTTTAATCTTTAAGTGGCTGACAACCGCATGGCTCAGGGGTGCGATATAAAGAAATCAATTAACTATTTGGATGGCTATTCTAGCTGACTGGATCTAGCTATAGTTGTTTTGGAATTCAAGAAAGACCTCAGACTCTTAGAGAAAGTAGAAGAATACTGTAGCCTGTAATATAAGATTTAGTACAGGCAGAAATAAACTTTTTCATAATAGTTAGACATCTAGCACAAGGAGAGGTACAGCCAGCTATAAGACTACCCCAAGGCTTCTGAGAAGCTTTTCGAAGACCAAAGAAGGCATACATAACACAGGTTTTGTCCAAACTAATGATCTAATCTTATTGGTAGCACAACAAAACTTAAAACAAAGACAAGTCCTTTTAATTAATTAATTAATACATACTGTTCAAGCTTCATTCATAGATGCTAAGATAGACTATGCTTCTTTTCTAGTAGCCTAGATATCCAGCAGGAGCTGTTTCTGCATTCTCCAGAGAAATACAGTGTCCCAGCTCGCCTTGTCAGCTAAATTGAGCTGTAAGGTTTCCACTTGAACGCAGCAATCTGATTGGGCTGCAAATTTATTGCAGTGGGAACAAAACTGCTACATGTACTGATACCCAACCATGAGCGAAGCGTTGGTTGGACTCCGCCCAACTAGTGCATGATTATCAACCTCATGAAGCTCATGAAAGCTCTGATTCTCCTGGCTCTTGTCCAGTCATGCCATAGTGGATACCTATATAGCCACTCAGTGTCTGACAAGTTTCTGAAGAACAGCGGTGGATGACATCTGGTATTGAATGGAATGGAGTTTTTAGAGATCAAACTGTATACTGACAATTTATATTATTATTCCATGACTGAGATCATGCCTTCACACTGTATACTGTGTATGTAGATCTATAAGCTTAATATACTCGTTACTAAATTAATGTTATATAGTTTTGACTTTACCATACATATACTCTTAAACTCACTCGCTAGCTAGCTACTACTGGCTGCGACTCGACTCAGTCTCTTGCATGTATTTACGTTGTAGGTGAATATGTATAGATAGATAATGATTATAATTATATTATATCATGTCATTGTCCTCGTGAGTGTATTGTTTTCATAACACAGTTAATGTACAAATAATTATGATACGTGAATGTCATGTGCATGAACGAACCCAAGTGATAAATAAATAAAAATTAATGTTGCTGATAACATACACTAGATCTATAAGCGCTCAATGTTGTAACAGTCTGGATTAGCTTAACTTAGCTATCACTTTGTCCGTATTAATAATATGACTCAACTGACAATACAGGACAGAACAGGCCAATAAGAACATGTATATAAATAGCTATATACATTACTCATAATCATTATTCATTGATCTCTAAATATAGACTGTTCAGTCATTCCACATCTCCCCTTTAAGTGTAGGTTAGTCTCTCAGGGGGACGGACCATAGTTCCCGTTTGTGAACGAGTCATAATTCTTCTTGGTACTTCTAGATTTAAATCGGATTGTTCGTTCGGATTAGAATCAACTTGTTCGGATTGTTTATTCGGATTAGAATCAAGTTGTTCGGATTGTTCCGTTGTCTCTTGTGTTGGAGCCATTGTAGGGGCTACATTGAGTTGTGTGCGATTGCGTCTCAATTCACCATTTAGAGTCACTATCACGTAGGACCTAGGTGTGTCAACAGATTGTGCCACCTGTCCTTCTAATCTTTGTCCATTTGTTGTGATCCACACATCTGATCCTTCAGATATTTCCACTTGCTCCTTTACCCGGTGTCGGCTATCGAACTCCTTTTTTTGCTTTCCTTTAAAGGAAGTGTTTGCTTTTAGGAAATGGGGTAAATATGGCCACTTGGGGATAAGATGTTCTGTGGTTTGCGGTACAGTCGTTCTTATCTTCCTTCCCATCGACAACTCAGAGGGGGATAGTCCACACCACGGCATTGGTGTCGCTCGATAGGACAAAATTGCTAAGTGAGGATCTTCCGATTTCTTTAGGATGCGTTTTACGGTTTGAACCATACGCTCCACCTGGCCATTGCTCTGTGGGTAGTGGGGACTCCATACGTTTGAGCAAATTGTGTAAACTCATGCGAGGAGAATTGAGGACCATTGTCGCTGCGTACCGTTTCAGGAATTCCGTGTCTAGCAAATATTGCTTTTAGAACCGTTATGATATGAGCAGAGGTAGTTTGAGACAACTTAATACACTCGGGATAGCGAGAATAGTAGTCGACTACTACCAAATACTGCTGACCTTTCAGCTCGAATAAGTCGGTTCCTACCATTTGCCACGGGTAATCTGGTAGAGGTGTAGGAATCAATGGTTCCCTTTTGGGTTTGCATTCCTTTGCACATTCTCGGCAATTTTCGACATATTGTTTGACTTCTGCTGTCACACAAGGCCACCATACAGAAAATTGGGCTCGAAGTCGACTTCTTTCAATTCCTTGATGTCCTTCATGTATATTTTCGAGTGTTTCTTTTCTTAGCTTTAACGGCACCACGATGCGATTATTATACAATAGTAATTGTTTGACCAATGTCAATGAAGCTTTGACTTTCCAGTAGGGTTTGAGCGAACTATCGATACTGTTTCTGCTTGGCCATTTTGTCCTATCGAGCGACACCAATGCCGTGGTGTGGACTATCCCCCTCTGAGTTGTCGATGGGAAGGAAGATAAGATGTTCTGTTCAGTCATTCCACAAATGTAGTCAATACCGATGACAAAGTTATTCCTTGCAATTGTAGATGTACATAGACTACTTGTGTTTTATTAAATCAGTACAACACAGAACGTACTGCACCAGTACTATAAAGCTTCAGTGAGAACACACATACAATACTCCCTTGTCTTACAGCTAATTCCCACCTAATTTTCCACCAGAGTAAATGGAGACTGGGTTTAAATGTTATTCATGGTTTGCAGACAATTACATCATTGGAATATTCCTATATTTAGCTTCACTCCAATCTTCTATTTGCATAAAGAAGCCTATTTTGCTACGAAAGAGAACTATAGTCTATAGATCTAAGCCAGAATAGCTCACAGTGTTTAAAGACCAATTCGTTTTGCTTGCCTACTGGCTATAGCTAACTGCAGAAAGATCTGGAAGAGAAGGGGGTGCTCAGCTAGACAATCAGGTACACTTTGTGTACAATCTCAGATAGAAAGGGGGTGCTTGAGCACCATGATCCCCCCTGGCTACGCCCGTCTAGCTACGCCCCTGGATACGGTCAAGGGCGTATACAGGAGTGCATGCAACTCACCCTATTCTCAGAATCATCCGACTTCGTATTGAGAACTGCCCACAAAAACTCCCACGCGTAACCTTTGACCGCACAAGATCTTTTTTTATATCTGCAGGTACTATAGGTAGCTATAGCTAGCTCGATTGCAGCATGGATAGAACTAGTTCTCAGCAGCAGTATGGCTCGTACTAGCAGTGTCAAAGGCAAAGCATCCAACAGTTGCAACGCCAAGAAGATGAAACCTAGGACAATTAAACCTGTCTTCCTGAGTCTCTGGTACAATACGCCCAGCACTTAACTTCCCACTCGAAGGGGTTGTCTTGGACTAGGACTGGTCATGACACTTCTCTAAAATAATAAGCTTGCCTTGCTAGCTCTGATGTACACGCCAATAATTATAACTATTAACTCCGTAAATAACACCGCCCACTTGTTCCCGTCCGTATACTGGATTCTATTTTTAGTACCTTGTATATCCGGCCTTTGATACGAAGTCAGATGAGTACGTACGGCACATAGTGAGTTGCATGCCCTCTTCTCTGTATACGCCCTTGATACGGTCAGAGATAGAGTAATAGAGGGATTGGCAACGGGAGTAACTCACGTGATCATTTCACATTGATTTCATATTGATTTCCTCTCAACCATCCTTGATGCGCATTATTTCCCGGCACAATGCCCGCGAAATGAAGTAATATTACTTTTAGTTAGTTATTAGTCTCATGAGACTTTAGAATTGCATATAGTAAGGCTACACGTGTCCTGTGCTTTATTTAAGTGAAGTCCAAGCGTGGAAGAATTGACTGTGGTGATCTAGAGCTTGAAAACTAGTTATTATTGGTCTGTGCCCCCTTTTAAGAAGCACTGCCGTAGCCATAATTATGATGTTTTGCCTACAGATCCTGCTTATTTGTGTCTATGTTGACGAACTGGCCTGCATACATTTCCTTGGTTATAATTTCTTTTGTATGTTTTTTACATTTATAACCAAAATGCAATTAATGGAGGCTGTAAAAGACGAGAAAGTGTTATATTAGTTTGTGCCCCTTTTAAGAAGCACTGCTGTAAGCCTATGATGTTTTGCCTACATATCTTGTTTTGTTGTGTCTCTGTTGATCAACTAGGCTGCATAAATTCTTGATTTTGATTTCCTTAAGCATGTTTTTTTTACTTTTAGCTATAAATAGAGGCTACAAAAGATTTAAAAAAAAAGTCGATGACGTAGCGCATCACGGATAGTCACATTTTTTCGACCGTTGCCAATCCCTTTCCTTCCTTTATAATATCTCTGATACGGTAAAGCTGACTGTGTGTGTGTCTGTTCCAGCTGTAACTGCTCAACGGTTGCAATGCGACGAAAACTAACAGCTTCTATAGGCTTCTAGCCACGTTCTCAATTCGTGGATTAGCAAACTAAAGCTCCTTTCTCAAGTTATGGCTAGTTTGACTCACATTGAAGGCTGTTGCAGTCTCTTCAGAATCTTTCATATAGCATCATTATTTTGTTTGCACAAACTTTCTATTCAATTTATGAGTTAGCCTTGCACTAAAGCGCTAGCTTTTTGTTAGCTACAAGAGTCAGAGAGAGCTGCTAAAGAAGCTAGCTATTAAAATTTAGTAGCCATTATTGAACTTGCAAGACACACCCCTTATTCCTGGATGTAATGCGTATGCACGGAAAAAAATACCACGTGTAAGAGAATCCATCTTGAACCCCAGATCCTGGCAGAATCAATTTTCTTCTTTGTTGAGGTCCTGGTAAGCCACAAACCAACCTTTTCTGATAATTCTTTTAGACTGCTTGTTATAGATACTACTTTCTGTGATTGAATTCTGCTTATATTACAGACTACTGACCATATAATTATGCCTTTGACAAAGGTTTGCTTCCACTGTTTGGCTACAGGCCATTCAGTATGCACTATTAACTGTGGACACCTCTTTCTTGTGAAACAATCAAAGCACATTGCAAATTATTTACCTCTTCTATAACACTGTAATACTTTTGAGCGAAAGCAAAAACATGGCGAGAGGCATTAGCAAGTGCACACTTGCAACACTCGTTACTGAAGCAATTTGTTGAAAAGAAACAAGATTACTACTGAGTCAATATCTGGCATATTGCACTCTTGCTTATGCAATTAATTGCATTCTTCAGCTCATACCGTATAGCGGGTAATTTTCAGGGGACAAAATATTCGTGGTTCAGCAATATCGAGACATTTCGTGGGTAATATTTTCGTGGTTGGAGCTTGCACTGCAGGTAAAGGTAGGCAAGGTCGCTTCATTCGTGGGTAAAATATTCGTGGTCAGACTTCCAACCACGAAAACCACGAATATTTTGCTCCACGAAAATTACACGCTATACGGTAGATTGCAAACTCAAAGAGTGGGTAATGATCGACGATGATTGTTGTTAAAAACGATCGATGCCAAAAGTTCAAGTCTAAAATTAATGCAGAGCCTTGCAGCTCTCTTCTCACTCTTGCAGCTACTAATAGCTAGCGTTATAGTGCTGAGCTAACTACTAAGTAGAGTAGCAACACTCGGTAAACAAGTTTGGCTACGTGCTCTTCCTCTTCTATATATGGCTTTACCGTATCCCTCGTGCGGCTATGCCTCAAGGCATAATCATTCTGTAACACTCTAACACGAAACACGAAAAGCAAATACATGGCGAGAGGCATTAGCAACCGAAATTTGGTTACCCGGAAGCTACGCCCCTCATAAGTAGCGTCACAATTACTTATCTGGGCGTGGCCCAATCTTCTATTTGCAATTACAATCGGTATCTATTTTTTTCTTGTTCTTTGTCACAGTTCAATAAGAACACAGCTAGGCCACAGACTTGTGATAAGTATTATCATAGATAGAAGAGAAAGGGATTGGCAACGGGGGCAGTTCACGTGATGCTTTTACATTGAATGTACACAGATGGGCCTGAAACCATCCGTGTTTCGCCCTAAAACTTCCACGAAAACCCGAGAAACTTATTGTGTCTAATGCCTACTTCTCAAAGACCCCTCCAACACTTAAACACATGCCTCCTGATGGTAGGTAATCATTTAAAATATAATCTTGATTTTCATGAAGTAGCTAGAGGTACAAAGAGCCTCTGTCAGAGGCTTTTTCATGCTTGTGTTCCTATAGCACCTATGATATAGCTAAGGTTGTGTTACTAAGTAGTGTGCTATGTCCCAAATCGCTACACAAATGAGGTGATTCAGAAGTTGATGTTTAGCAGTAGAACTGCTTGTAGAATTTTTTTACAGACAGCAAAAAAAATTCTCATGAATTATTTATGTTTAGACTCACGTTAGAAGTAAGCCTCGAGGCGAAATACGGGTGGTACCGGAAGTGCACTCCGTTGCCAATCCCTTTCTCTTCTATCTATGGTATTATCAAGAGTGCATAAGAAGAGAAGAGTGTCGAACAACTGATACTTCTACACAAACACTGCACAAAGTAACGTGACATCCTGTCAATTGCACGTGAGCAACTCGCAATTGATGACGTTTGCGCATAATTACGCAACGCACAGAATTTGTTAATAGTGAGTAAAGAGTGCAAGTAAAGAGGATCAACTCGACTATTGTCTCTATTTAGATGATTTTTGTGAAGAGATCGTCTCCTATCAGTGTGCAGTGAGCAGCTCCATGAGCTCTGAACGTTGAACGCGAACGACTAGCTAGAAATTGTTCGATTACCACACCGTCACGGTTAACATTTACTAGGAGATTACTAGTAAGTTTACAATACTTTATCACGTGCGAGTCATGTTACTTTGTGCACAGTGTTTGTGTAGAAGTATCAGTACTTCGACACTCTTCTCTTCTTATGCACTCTTGGTATTATTGTACAGACTTGTAATAATCTCAGTATTGCATCCATAGTATTAATAATATGGATCGATTATTACAAGTCTTTCAGCCCTTGTTTCCCCTTGTTTCTTTGTGCAATAATACTATTATTGCACAAAGAAACAAGGACTGCAGGCCTGAAAGGGCCGGGCATACATCAGATCTGGAGCTCACGCAGTTAGCATACCCCATGTTGGCATTGCAAGTCTTGGATGTCCTAGGAACGGTAATATTAAGCTCCACCCATGCATGCAGGAAGTCAATAGCTGACCCTGACAGAGCAAGCTTGTCCACAATGCTTTCTTTTTACTTTCTGATAGTTTGAACGTGAGTTACCATGGTAGAGGAGTAAATGCGCACTTATAGCTAGCCAATCACATACGATATATAACACTCATCAGTGGCGGATCTAGTGGGGAGTTTTGGGGGCTTGAGCACCACCCTGGCCTTGATGAAAAGCCTGAAGAATAGAATCTAGAGCTAGCTATCAACTCACTGCATGCACTGGATAGCACGTAGCTCTACGGTTACATTATTATGGCCATGAACAATTATTGATGAGTCATGCAGGAAACACAGTCATTGTTAGTAAAATATTTTAGCTCCCCCCTATCAAGAATCCTGGATCCGCCACTGCTCATACTATGGTTGCTAGGGATTTATGGTAACGTAAACCACACCTCGTGCTTGGTGGGTTTACTGCCATAAATCCCTAGAGCATGGTATCTAATAATAGGGTAAGCTAGAAAGGACCCCTTTTCTGGATCTCAGGTTGGAATGCACATTTGGTGGCGAAGTCCATGCAATGACGTACTAGACACTAAGTATAACTAAACGTATACTGTACGTGCATGTGCATGGGTATTGACTATCAAAGCTGTCGTAATCACAAAAATAGCTCCATATTATATTTTAATATAGCTATTAAATTTTAGCTAGCACACTGGTATAGAGCTATAGATCTATGGCCAGTTAAGTTTTGATTTCAATGAAGCTTATGCATGCACTACGTTGTGTCAAATGAGCATCAAGTTCAAGCTGTCACACACCTGTGTGAAGGAAGAGACGTTTTTTTCTATCCCATGCCTATTTTCCGTTAAATCAGCCTGGGAACGAGGCTATTCGTAGCCCATGCATGCATGTAAATAATTTGTAGACTTGTCCATTTAAAATGTATACCGTTTGGGTACCCCATAATGTTTTCACAGTCGAAGCAACAAATTCTATAGAGCTACAGAGGCAATTGACTCCAGTGTTCTTCAGATTAAGTAGTGCTGAACCTCATTCGAACCATTGCAAACATCATCTTGCTTTCCACAATTTGTTTGTATACACAGTTGCAGTGAATGAGGCTGGAGATACTCCTCTCTCCCTTGAGTGTTCCCGTGGTGACCTGAAGATGGTCAAGGCTCTCATGAACAAGGATGTTGATCCAAATAGTAAGTGTTTATCAGTAGCTGTTATTTTGTTGATGGTGGTTTTCCACAGAGCCTGTTAACAAGGCTGGTGACACCCCACTCTCTCTAGCATATAAAGGTGGACACTGGAAATTGGCCAAGTATTTCGTCATCACTCATCACTGTGGTATAAAAAGTAAATCATTTTCAAATTGTTAATTGTACAGCCTTTTCAAAGCGCAAAGCTCCAAGATTTATTTGCAGCAAGAAATTACTAGTACTCATATATAGAACATACATAAAAATAGTTGGCAATCTAAACCTACCAAGGAAGACTACCTCTATATAATAGCCAAAAGGCTGTGTTCCCCGATGGTGTCCGTTTTATGGAGGTTCTGCTGTATCAGAGCATAAGTCCACTGTCAAACTCCTGTGTGAAGGAAGGGGCGTTTTTGTGTTGTTCCCTACATGGCTTGGAGTCTCTGCATGTGCTACCAGTGGTTACCCTTTATGATTCTGAATAGGAGTTCAAGGAGGAGTATATCTAACTATGGCAGTTGTAGTACAGACCACGTTACGGTAAAGTATGTCATCCTACGTCACTCTCAAACCGTATTTTAAGTGGCCAGGTGCGTAGGTATAGTGGTTAATTAGTAAAAATGATATCAGTATACGCACGTACACTGTGATTTGTACCTCCAGCCCAGTTTACACAACTACAAGTGTTAGTGATGTATTCAGTCCTAGATGTAGAATGGAATGTGCGTGGGAGTTGGATACTCCTCTTAATGTCCTGATATCAGGAATAGTATCAAGAGTATTATTGTATACCGTATAGCGAGTAATTTTGTTCAACTTGAAACGTGAGTAAAAAATTTCATTTGAAATCACTGCTTGGACTGCATTGCATTCCGATAAACCACGCCTATGTTTTCATGGGGGAAAAATTTCGTGGAGGTCAACTTGCCGAGCAAATACCAAATGTTTTACCCCTCAAAAATTACACACTATATAATTATACGGTACTATAATATTATATTATCTTTCGTGTCATTTCTCGATACTTGTACAGCATACCGTATTATATGCTTGTCGCGGCTACATAATCGTTAGACAATGTTTTAGGAAGTTTCTACATGATTTAGAAGCCCAAAGGGTTGGTTGTAGTATCCCGAACGTAGTGACGGTTCTACTAGCCCTGGGGGCTTCTATATCATGTGGAACTTCGCAGTGTCTAAGCATTTTAGATCATAATTTATAGCAACCATGGGTAATCTAGCCAATCAGATTTAAATGTTCTTATCTAATTTTTGATACATAAGTGAAATACATGATTTTCTAAATAAGTACATCATTTTATACGTTGGATAGAACACTTCCTTTAGCCAATCAGATTGCAGTATTTATGGTTAACATAAAATAATGTTTCATTTTGCTGGCAGAGGAGGCTACAATTCGAGAGAGGCCATTGTTCAAGAGAGGTGTTTTAGCTCTAGCTAATTCAACAGCGTTTAGTTTGTCATAAAAAAAATTTAATTTTCACGTGCAAAAACTCGAACTCTGCCATGAAAAAGCTTTTGTGAAGCAAAAGAAGCTGCTACCTAGCTACGCGTACATGTAGCTAGCTGCTTAGCTGCTAGTATTAAGCAAAAGAGGCTACTATTTGAGAGCATCCTTTACACAAGAACGGCCTCTGATCAAGTATATAATTATACGGTATTTAGAGTACAGTTACAATCGTTATAGACACACCTAGATACAGTCCTATTTTCGGTTAAATCGGCCTGGGAACAAGGCTAATCGGCTAAGGCTAGCCCATACATGCATGTAAATATTTGTAGACCTTTCATCAGTTGATTGTCACTTAAAATGTAGACCTTTTGGGTACCCTATATAGAATGTTTTCACAGTCGAAGTAGCAATTACCTAGTAAGCACAAGTTCTATATAGAGCTACAGAGGCAATTGACTCCAGTATTTTCTTCAGATTAAAGCTCATAAATCAGAGTGCTATATACCCCACTTTTGTATCATAGCAACTGGGTGGGGTTTAACTACCCGCATTCCTCATAAACTCCCTTGCCTTGAGGGCAAACTGTACTATAAATCTACAACCAAAAGCAACCCAACAAAAACTCAAAAGCGAGAAGCTAGACACATGTTGTATTCATAGTTGCAGTGAATAAGGCTGGAGACACTCCTCTCTCCCTTGAGTGTTCCCGTGGTGACCTGAAGATGGTCAAGGCTCTTATCAAAAACATACACATTGATCCAAATGGTATGTTTATATCAGTGACTGTTACTTTGTTGATGGTGGTCTTCCACAGAGCCTGTTAACAAGGCTGGTGACACCCCACTCTCTCTGGCATATAAAGGTAGACACTGGAAACTGGTCAAGTATCTCGTCATTACTCATCACTGTCATACAAAAAGTAAATCACTTTGTTAATAGGTTCTGTACAAAGTCTAAGAAGGCACGGTGTATGAATATCTGAAACATTGTACATTGTATGTAATAATAGGGTTGTGCTAAGGGAGAAAAGACCCCTTTTCTGGATCTCTGCCAAGACAATATAATTATGGAGTCATTTTAGTGATGACTATGATCCCAGCAATTAAATGTTGCCAATTAAAAGAGCTCTGTGGTTAATTACATTCCTTATTATCCGTGATGAATATAATTTGCATCAAAGATAGTATCCTAGCCCTATCCTCGTCGCCAGGCTGATGTTTCAATTCTAGGTCGAAAGGTAGGCGTCTGGAGAAGATTACGCGTGGGTGGAATTCGCACTTTTTTGGCGAATTCCATGCAATGACTATATAACTATAAACGTATACTGTACGTGTGGGTATTGACAAAGCTGTCGTAATCATAGAAATAGCTCCATGTTATATTTTATATCTTAGACGAAAGCTATTTATAGCTAGCGCAGTGGTATAGCTATAGATCTATGGCCAGTTAAGTTTGATTGAAGCTTATGCACTGCATTGTATCAAAATAATGAGCATCAAGTTCAAGCTTTTTTGTGATTGAAGGGACGTTTTTGTGTAGTTCCCTACAAGGTTGAAGTTTCTGTGCTACCAGTTGCTGCATGCCCTTTGTGATCGACTACAAGCTTGTTTAGCTATGGATATCAGGAATAATAATTATCAGGAGTATATAATCGTTAGAAATCTATCCCAGGCCTATTTTCCATAAAATGGCCTGAGAACGAGTAGCCCATGCATGCATGCATGTATAAATATTTTGCTGGATAGATTAGACCTTACTTAAAATGTAGACCTTTTGGGTACCCCATAAGAATGTTTTCACAGTCAAAGCAGCAAGTAATCACATTATAATATCAAGGTCTATATAGAGCTACAGAGGCAATTGACTCCCGTATTCTTTAGCTCATAAATTAGAGTAGTATATAGTGCTCATTCAAACCATTGCCAAACATCATCGTGCTTTCTACAATTTGCTTGTATTATTAGTTGCAGTGAATGAGGCTGGAGACACTCCTCTCTCCCTTGAGTGTTCCCGTGGTGACCTGGAGATGGTCAAGGCTCTCATCAACAAGGATGTTGATCCAAATAGTAAGTGTTTATCAGTAGCGAGTCTGTTATGCTATTGATGGTGGTCTTCCACAGAGCCAGTCAACAAAGCTGGTGACACCCCTCTCTCTCTGGCATATAACGGCAGACACTGGGAAGTGGCCAAGTATCTCGTCATCACTCATCACTGTGATACAGAATGTATGTTAATAGGTTCTGTACAAAGAAGGCACAGTGTACGAATACCTGAAACATGGTATGTAATAAAAATGGTTGAGCTAAGTTAAGGAGAAATTACCCCTCTTCTGGATCTCAGCCAATTTAAGACAATATGGAGTTATTTTAGTGATAACAATCCTAAATTTTGCCAATTAAAAGAGTAGCCTCGTCCCAGGCCTTACTTTTTCTTGCTGTTGTCATTGTTCATCCATAAATAGAAGGTAGCAAAAAAGAATAGACAAAGTGAGGCAGCAAAGAATGAAATGAGCGTACAGTTAAGAAAAAGTAAGGCCTGGTTTGGGATCCACAAGGATTTTTATGAACGTGGGCTATATGTAGCCCACAATCATAACATAAGGTATTTCTCCCACGCATTCAGACTGTACTGTACTGTACTGTACTGTACTGAGCTAGTTACTGAGACAACCACCAACCATGCAAGCTGTGCTGCAAGTCAGATCAGGGAACGTGGCTAGCTCTGGTGGCAGTTAGTAGCTACCTGCTACTGCATGCTAGATGATAATGATGACTATAAGCTATTAGTTTAGATTTAGCATTTAGAAAGACACAAGAAAGATAGATGGTGATAGTCTGAACACACGATCTAGACTAGTAGATCTAGCTAAGCCCAAGGTAAGTGCTTGCAAACTTCCAATTCCAAGCCCATGTCCAGCTTGCTGCATGTGAAGTTTTATAGTCATAAATCTCTACATGCGTGGGCAGTCTAACATCTTTAGCACTGCATGCCCACGCTCATTTTCACCCTTCTACCACCCTTCTACCACCCTTCTACCCTCACGCGACTTCCTGATACAGGCTCTCCTTTTTCCTAACTCTACGTCTATTTCTTTCTTTATTCCTCCAATTAATACCGTATTTTATCTCATTGAATGTTCGATTAATACTATGATATTATGCAGGCACTCGTGCAGTTACTGGCACAGACTCGTGACAATCTTCAGTATCCATGGGATAATGCATTTATTGCTTGGCAACCAAAATGCAGGTTGAATCTGCGCATGCGCAACATGCGGTTGCTTTATCAACCAGAAGAATGCGTAGCAACAAAATTGAGTTCTCCCAGTTGAAGACGAGTTTAAGAGAAAGAAAACAGCTAGAAAGACAAAGAAATAACACTCTAGAACACCAAAAGAGCTTGCAAAAGGCTACTTAAAGATTTTGTAGAGAACAGACAAAAAAAAAAGACAAGAAAAACGTTGACAACCAGCAACCCGTTTTGAAAATGGATAGTTCTGAAGGATAAACAGCATGTGCTTGCTTTCTATCATGCTCTAGTGTATCAGAAGAGGAAACATGCGCCGCTATAACTGAAGAAAAGTGTAATAACCGTTTTTGAAGCCAAAACGACTTTATACAAGCCTGAACAGGCTTATATGGTGGTGCAGTACACTTCTACATGTGCAATACTCCGCTCAAAGCACTCACTCCCAACACTTATGCCTGTTTGATGCATTAAATATGAACACTGACAACTTCCTGACCCTCAGCTTCACTGCAAAAAGAGCACAGAAGTGAAACAGAGCATCAGAAAACAGGAAACGAGACTGATAAACATTGCAATGCATGATTATAAGTGTGTAAACTATGTTTTTCTTGTTCTCTCACTGCTGAAAACCAAATAAGAATCACTTCCTAGTGTGCAATAACAAGTGTGCAATAATACACTTCCGGGTGTACGATATGGAAAAATATCTGCACAGTTGGTGATGAGTCGCATTCTGTGCAATTTGAATGTAAAACGCTGATGTCAGCACTTATTAAAAAGCTGTTTTATCTTAGTGATAAGAACAGAAAAAGAAAAAGGAGATCCTGTGTAGGAGAGCCTGTGTAGAGGCTATTAAAAGAGCTCTGTGGTTAATTACATTCCATGGTAAAACTATTCCATGTGATGAATATGATTTGTATCGAAGAGAGTATACTAGCCCTTATGGCAAGCCAAACCTATCAAAACTACCTCATCTAAAATCCAACGTGAATCCTTATATGACTTCGTGATATAGTAATTTAGGATAGGATATACCATCGTGGACAATGTCATAAAATCACGTTGTGTCATACCATCTTAAATCACGTCGTGATATAGTAATTACGATGTCATAATTATACCATCATAAATCACGTCGTCATAATCATTACACCATCGTAAATCACGTCGTCATACCATCTTAAATCTATATAGTAATTAAGATGTCATTATTATACCATCATAAATCACGTCGTCATAACCATTATACACCATCGTAAATCATAATCAAGCCCTTCCACAAGGAGGGCGGCTGATTCATGAGTCTATTCACGCATGTGCATGACTTCGTGGCAAACGTTGCAGTCAGACTCTTCTCAATGCCATAACAAATTCTTGATTTAACAAGCAATATTTCTCTTTTTGAACAAATAACATCGTCTCCATGCTATAGGCCAAGTTAGTAAGAACGCAGTAAGAAACAACAGGGGGTTATCTTAGATATTAAACACTCAATGGAGATTAATTCACTGACTGCCACGTGTGCCACATGCATGAATAGACTCATGAATCAGAATTGTGACTGTGCCGCAAGGTACAACACATCTGAATATACATTTACATGTGGAGATATGAACATCTTGCATATGCATGATGGGCACATTAAGTGGTAAGTACATGTAGGTTGTCAGAGTTAAAGTTTTGTGTTCAAAGTACTCTCATGCAGAAGTAGTAATAGAGAGTATTTTTGATTAGAGTTAGTGGAGTTGCAGGTATTCGTGGTAGGCATCGAGTTCCATAATCTTGCAATACGATTGAGGTAGAAGTGTCTACTTGCGCTGTAGTGTTTGGCTTTGACAATGAGTTTGTTGTTGCAACTGCATGAAGCGGGTGCGACCAGCAACAAATTTGACATGGTCTTTTACGTTAAAGTTGTCTTATGGTTCCTTCAACTAGAAACATTATCTTGAATTTCAAACCAGTATATATACATTAGTGGTAGTAGGTTCAATTTGGACAGCCTCGATCTTTACGAACTTGAATAATCGTTGAGTTGGTCGCTCTCCTCTGGATTCTCTCCAGTTTTAGAATGTCCTTGATCAAATTTGGTCTCCAGACTTGGGAGCAGTAGGTGACTTGGGATTGAACTAGCCTTATGTATATTGACTTCTTTGTACTGGTTTCTGATTGGTTTGAAATGCGTCGGATGAGGTTAAGAGCTCGGTAGGCCTTAGACGATATGAGGTCATAATGCAGTGACCGGGAAAGGTTGCTGGCTATGCACAAGCCTAGGTCTTTTCTTTTGTAGCAAAGTTGAGGTGAGAATTGCAGTGGTGGATCTAGGAAAGTAGTAGGTAGGTGCTGAGCAAGAGAGACAAGGAACATCCCGCGCGAAAATCGAGGGTTACGCCCTTTTGCGTCATTTCTGGTGGGTGCGGTATCAATGTGACATAAATATTGTCAAGTGGTTTACCACAACTGTAGTGGTTCCGGTAAGCCACGCCTATACGTTAAAATTTCATGGAGATTAGCTTGCCCACGAAAATAACGGATATTTATCCCACGAAAATTACCCGCATGTAGCTATAATCTACGTGTATCAGTCAAATCAGTTGAGAAAAAGCCTCTTACATACATCAGGAGTGCATATACATGTATGTATATCCATTTTGATCTAGCACTTGGTACAGTTCAGACAGGAGATTACATATACACAAAATGCATGTATACAATTATTAAGCACAAGTTCTATCTCTAGAGCTATACAGAGGCAATTGACTCCAGAGTAGTATATTACTGCATGAACCTCATTCGAACCATTGCCAAACATCATCGTGCTTTCCATAATTTGCTTGTATTCACACAGTTGCAGTGAATGAGGCTGGAGACACTCCACTCTCCCTTGAGTTTTCCCGTGGTGACCTGGAGATGGTCAAGGCTCTCATGAACAAGGATGTTGATCCAAATAGTAAGTGTTTATCAGTGACTGTTATGTTGTTGATGGCGGTCTTCACAGAGCCAGTCAACAAGGCTGGTGACACCCCACTCTTTCTGGCCTTCAGAGGTAGACACTGGGAAGTAGTCAAGTATCTCGCTATCATCCATCACTGTGATACAAAAAGTAAATTCCTTAACTTTCTAACCAGTTGATTTTATTCCGCTGCGTTTGGCGTTTAATTTTGGGGTTCTGTAAAATTTACAGAACCCCAAAATTAAACGCCAAACGCAGCGGAATAAAATCTAATTAATCGGAATTAAAAAATTAATGTGCATATAATTATCATGATAATGATCATGAAAGTGCTAATAGTAGAGGGTTGAGCTGGATTGAGGAGAAAGGGCCCCTCTTCTGGATCTCAGCCAAGACACTTGATCGAGTTATTTTAGTGATGACATTAATTTTGTGAATATAATTATTATCGGCAAATCGTTGTAGCTTTCAGCACTAGCTGAATTGGTCAATTGTATTCTTGGTTAGTACTGGATGTAAGAACCACGAAATAAGCTGTGTCAGCGTTTTAACCTATATAGCATTATTCTATAGTATCTATAGTGTCCAATAGTGTCCAATAGTGTCTATCAACGCTATTTAGTAGTGCCCCATGGTGTACTATAGTATCTACGGTGTTCTACAGTTTCTCAGTGGCGTTCAGTAGTGCCCGTGGTGTCCTATAGTGTCTATGGTGTCCTACAGTTCTCAGTGGTGTTTTGTAGTGCCTGTGGTGTCTATGGTGTCCTATAGTGTCTATGGTGCCCCATAATGTCCTACAGTTTCTCAGTGGTGTCCTGTAGTGCCTGTGGTGTCTATGGTGTCCTACAGTTTCTCAGTGGTGTTCAGTAGTGCCCGTGGTGTCTGTGGTGTCCCATAGTGTCTATGGTGTCCAACAGTTTCTCAGTGGTGTTCAGTAGTGCCCGTGGTGTCTGTGGTGTCCCATAGTGTCTATGGTGTCCAACAGTTTCTCAGTGGTGTTTTGTAGTGCCTGTGGTATACATGTCTATGGTGTCCTATAGTGTCTATGATGCCCCATCATGTCCTACAGTTTCTCAGTGGTGTCCTGTAGTGCCGGTGGTGTCTACGGTTTTCTCATTGGTGTTCAGTAGTGCCCGTGGTATCTATGGTGTCCTATAGTGTTTATATAGTGTCCTACAGTGGTGTTCTGTAGTGCCCGTGGTGTCTATTGTGTCCAACAGTTTCTCAGTGGTGTCCTGTGGTGTCTGTGGTGTCTATGGTGTCCCATAGTGTCTACATATGGTGCCCAACAGTTTCTCAGTGGTGTCCTGTAGTTCCCGTGGTGTCCTATAGTGTCTATGGTGTCCTACAGTTTCTCATTGGTGTACAGTAGTGCCCGTGGTGTCTATGGTGTCCTACAGTTTCTCAGTGGTGTTCTGTAGTGCCCGTGGTGTCTGTGGTGTCCCATAGTGCCCAACAGTTTCTCAGTGGTGTCCTGTAGTTCCCGTGGTGTCCTATAGTGTCCTACAGTTTCTCATTGGTGTTCAGTAGTGCCCGTGGTGTCTGTGGTGTCCTATACAGTTTATCAGTGGTGATCGGTAGTGCCCGTGGTGTCTATGGTGTCCAACAGTTTCTCAGTGGTGTTTTGTAGTGCCTGTGGTGTTTATGGTGTCCGACAGGTTCTCAGTGGTGTTCAGTAGTGCCTGTGACACCACGGGCACTACAAAACGCCACTGAGAAACTGTAGGACACCATAGACACCACGGGCACTACAGAACACCACTGAGAAACTGTTGGACACCATAGACACCACGGGCACTACTGAACGCCACTGATAAACTGTAGGACACCATAGACACTATAGGACACCATATAGACACCACTGAACAACTGTTGACATCATTCTAGATATTAAACGACACTATTGGACACTATTGGTCACTACACAAGACACCATATTGGACACTATAGATACTATAGAATAATAATATGCTGACACAGCTTATTTCGTGGTTCTTACATCCAGTACCAACCGTATTCTTTGGTAAAATTGTAATCTTGATTTGCATCGATTGTTGATTGTGTTTTGGAATCCGGATTAGGTTTAAACCGCGGATTCCAACCCAGATTAAAGGCCTGCATGGTGTAAACGAGGCTAGAGGCAATTGACTCCTGTTTAGTTCCAGTGTGTGCACAATTGACTCCTTCATATTAATTTTGCTTTGGAGCTCATTGCCAACTCAATCTGCTTTCATGCACCAAGTACCGCCAACCCATATCTTGTTTACGTTTTTTTCCATACTCTTCACATCGTTTTGTTATGCATGTATGTATATGAATGGAGGTCATGTTGATCAAATTAATACCTTACAAAATTGGTTCTATAGTGTCATAATGATGTATCTACCATATAGCGGGTTATTTTGGAGGCACTATATACATTTCGAGGATAGCGGTTCATATGACATATGACCACACCCCACAGTAGAGAGGTTTCAATACCGGATGTAAACCAATTTTCAAGGCACTAAATTTTCGTGTTCCTCAAAAACCTCGAAATAACCAGCTATACGGTATTACAGTATGAATCGAAGTTGGGTTAGCCTGAGTAATTAACTTCTGTACTATTCTAGGTTTCCTCTTACTAGCAGTGAAGTACGGGCCTGCTTCAAGAGTGGAGTTTCTACTGGCAGAATGCCACAGTGATCCGAATGTGATTGACAAAGAAGGCAAGACACCTCTCGATTTGTCCAACGACCCTAATATCATAAAGCTCCTCTTGAAACATGGAGCCAAGGTCGCCAATGTCTACAAGGAACACAGCAAGCTCATTGGAAAGCTCTCCTCCGAGCGACCCCCACACCTTCCTTTGTTTGTGCTCCTCACTGGTGACGGTGGCGTGGGGAAGAGCACTCTGTTGAAGTCCATTCTGACCCCAAAAGGGTTTTGGTCTAAACTACTACAGAAGGCAAGACCTGTAGATGGCGTCGATACAAGGACAGTGGGGATTATACCGTACGAAGTATACACAAAAGAGTTTGGGAGAATCATTTATTTTGATTTTGCTGGTCAGAAAGAGTTTTACACGAGCCACTGTGCCATTCTTGAGAATGCTGTTCAAACCTCACCACCCATCATTATTCTATGTGCCAAGCTTGTAGAAAGTGAGCAGGCAATTATTGATTCCATGATTCATTGGTTGACCCTCGTCCAAAATCAGTGCACCAATCTGAAAGACAAAGCACACGTGATAGTAGTTGGTAGCCATGCCGACCAGGTGAAGGAAATGGGAGAAGATCCACGAGCCAAAGAGAGCATTTTTGCCCCCATTATCAAGCAATTCCCTAAGTTTGAGTTCACAGAGTTCATTCCAATGGATTGCCGCTTTGCTGATTCAGTTGATATGAAAAAAGCGAAAAGACAGATCCAGAAAAGCTCCGCTATTCTCCGCTCTCCAGAAACTATCAGCCTGAATGCTCATACCTTTTATATTTACCTTGTCGAAAGCTTCAAAGACGACCTCGCTTTGTTGTTGGGAAAAGTACACGAAAAAATTAAGAGCGACCTTAACGAGGATCTGTCAAAACGCACCCAAGATATTCTTTCTTTTATACCCAGCACCATCTCTCACCTTGTAGAGATTTGTGACCAACTGCATAAAAGAGGTCTCCTCTTGTTTCTCCGTAATGACAGCTCTCCAGAGAAGTCTTTCTTAGTGATTGACCAAGCAACACTTCTTTCCACAGTCACTGGGACCGTGTTTGCTCCTGAAAGTTTCCGCCAACACTGCAAGCTAGCTTCAAGCACTGGTGTGGTGCCTTTGTCGAAATTTAGCAAAGCATTTAATGGCTTCGACATAGAGATGTTGATTGCCTTCATGTCCCATTTAGAGCTGTGTTTTGAAATCATAGACAAGAAAGTCTTGGATTTCATTTCGAAAGAGATTGCTTCTTCCACTGACAGAGATGCTTCTGTTTCTGAGTCTGACACTCGATACCTCTTCTTTCCAGGGCTCATTCGAATCGAGACTCCAGATCAAGTTTGGAAACACGCTCAAAGTATCAAGTACCACTTTGGTTGGATATTTGAAACATCTCAAGACACAGAGTTTTATGATCCTCGTTGCCTTCAAGTCCTCATTCTGAGGATAGTGTTCACGTTCCGACTTGCCCCTGCTAGAAAAATATTGCTCAATATTCCTTCCCTGCAGAGATTCTGCTCTGTGTGGAAGAGTGGAATTTGCTGGTGCAACGATGATGGGATCACCGCACACCTCGAGCTTGCTGAAAATGGTCGATCTCTTGTTATCAAAATGCGCTCTGACACAGTTCGACCTGAAGGTCTGATTCATCGCTCCAGAATTGTGAGCACAATCCGTGAAACTGTTGAAAGTTTTGGGCGAAATGTGAATGTGATTGAATCGATAATTGATCCAAATGAAGTTGTCAAGCATCCTCTGAAAAATTCCTCTGACCTCCCATTAGTCGACATCAAAGATATTGCAGCAGCTGTCTCCTCCAACAAAAGCACTATCAAGTCGACACAACAAGTTGGCCTCACCTTCGAGCACCTCTTTCAGTTTGAGCCGTATGCTGGCCTGGATCAAGCCACCATACAGTGTATCCACAGTAACAAGAATGTTAAAAAAAATGAGAAAATCTCCAGAGCTTTTATTTCCCATTTTGCCGAACTAGTTGCCAATTCAGACAATGAAACTCCTGATCAAGTAGCTCGAAACAGTCGCATGTACAGAAGAATCCTAAGCCAATTTCAAGCTTTAGTTGTCAACATTCAGTCGGTTAGTCCCAGACAGGAGGTGGTCCAGGCCCTTGAGAGGTGGAGGAGTGAGACTGAGGGAACTTACAGCTGTCTGAGGGACACTCTCAACAAGTACAGCGTCTTCACTGGGAGAAACCCTCTGGTGAGTGGAATTCAACTAGCTTATGTATAATTACTTTCACCAATTCTTTGTATGCACATACAGGACCTAGCTGGTGTGGCTCATGATGATATTGATCTCTCTGTATTTAGAAGCAGTGCAAGTCGTGATGAGCAATATGTGCGTTGTATATTGTGTACAAAAATTAGGGTAATTCTTCCCCACCTTGATGTGAGCTAGTGCTTCAGACTTGCTTTTTTGTGTACGCAGTATATAAGTCGGAAACTTTTACTGTGAGTTCAGAGACATTATTATTTTCTCAACATGTTATGTGTATAGGATCCAGGGACTACCAGCCTCCATGAGTTGATGGTCAAGCATAGAGTCACTGACGAGCAATTGGATCGAGAGATTAAACAAGACGACTTTGCTCCAGTAGCTATGCACTTTGATGATGTGGAGCTGTACCTCAACCCACTGAAGTTGACTGACAATGAACAAGCTGACGTGAGGCGAGAGACTTATTTAAGTAGAAGCAATCAAGTGGCAGTAATCAACTGTTTGTCAATTTGGAGGGGTCACGAACCCAGCGAAGCAACCTTCCGAGCACTGATTAGGATCTTATTGGATCTGAGGAAGGCAGAAATTGCTACCAAGATTGTTCAGTACTTGAATGAAATAAAGGTACGTAAAGTAATCATATATATACAGTGACTGTATAATAACTATATTTAGCTAATGTTACATGCAAGCTTGCATATATAATTATATGATTATAATTATTTATACATGTTATACAGCGTGCTAGCTCGTTAATTTCCAACTCCATGCCCATGCAGCTCCATGCATTATATAATTATATCGGACAAATTCATGTTACAGTACTGCTTGAGTGACTATAGTACTTTCTTTACATGCAGGCCCAGTGATTTATGATCATGAGTGCTGAACACGAGGTTGACTGCATGACTGACTAAAACTATAGAGCAATGTGTAAGACATATAGGACTCCTGTACACAAATGACATTTTTGCATTTTATATTATTAGCTATAATTATTATTATATATAGTTACAATTTTGGTATGTGCTTTTTATGAATGAATTTTATCAACCCTGCTTCAAATAAATGAGGACACACCTCGTCGATAAAAGTCGCAGCACTCTATTCTCATACCGATTATTCCCTGTAAATATAACAATTATAGTATATATAATCATAACACAAAAACAAACTGAAGAGACAATTATAATTTCCATTAATTGGGTATATAGTTCCACTAGTACAGAGTTTATGACTATTATTTTATTATGTTCTTGTTCTTGCCAGCTGACACTCTCATACTAGCTCGTGGCACTTCACCATACACCACCACTCTTTGCTCCACACTCCCTGGTGTGGGTGTGGTGTGTACATGTGTGTGTTGTGGGTGTATAAGTTTGGCTGTGTGGAGGGGGGGGGGGGTTAAACACTATTGCAATAAAAGCAATCAGTGTGTTGGTTATAGCTCTTGCTCCTCTCATCGCTATAAAGCTCTCTTCACTTTCACTCTCAGTGGATGATTCATCATGACTGGACTCCGCTGACAACTCTACCACTTTCATCTTCTTATATAGCTGTATGGAAATAACAGTGAGTATGAGATAACTGTGGCATGTCAGTTACATTATACATTACCTAGAGTGGTGGCATAGAGACCATGCAGTGGTGGTCAAAAACCATGCAGTGGGAGAGATTTCTATATCTTTGAACGGCCATAAACTTTAGTTCTGTTGGTCCAATACATTGCATTGAGCTCAATCAGATTGTATAGCCCTTACGTAATGCATTTATTGGCTTCCCAGCTCCTCCCTTCTATGCAGCAAGCTGAGCTTTGTGGTTAGAGGCCCGCGGCTAATATTAATGATATTCATAGTTAGTACGGATAGTAGAACCATGGATAGTAGAACCATAGCCTCGATTCAAGGCCGATTAAAATACGTATTTTAATCGGCCTTGAATCGAGGCTAGTAGAACCATAGATAGTAGAGGAGAGAACGAATGGTAGATAGGGCTGTAACCCGTCCCCCTATTTTTGGGGACGGGCATGCCTATCTAGTTAACGCAAGGAATAATTTTATTCTTTTTGTTAAAATGGCCTATAGTGTCGAGAACAGGCTGTTTGTTACAGACAGAACGCCTGGTCAAGTTCCAATGTGGCAATTGGTATACCAGGATTTTCATGGACTGGTATACTGGTATACTGGTAATTATAACAACCATAGCGGGTCATGAATTTAATTATGATATAAACATTCCATGGAATGGTACGGAAGCCCGTAGGGGCCATTCAGTTCCACTCTAAGATCCCACTCTTGAACTGATGCACTTCCACTCTGAAATTCCACTCTGGAATGCACTTCCATTCTAAAATTCCACTCTGCACTTCCATTGTGCCAATCACATGATATCACGCGTCGGCCTCATCTTGTACCAAGATCGTGTCTATATTTAATTATTAAAACCAGTGACTAAACTGCTCTGATAAATCGTTTGTGAGTATGGTATATATTACATGTGTGTGTGTATAGTAGACTCTGCAGTTGGGAATGGTGCATGTTTTTGATGACCTCCCACATGCAAGTAGTTTAATTATTTAATTGATATAAATTACTATTCTGTAGCAAGGGCTACTGAAATTCAGCCGTTATATAGCTACACATCTTTGAGATTATAAAACTGACCCCCCCCCCACACAAATAATAGTGTATTAAAGGAGTGTGCATGGGAGTATAGTGTCCTCAATGCAGGATAAAGTCCCTCCCACCAGCTCTTCCCTCTCTGATGTTCAACCATAGTGGAGCCTGGAGGTATATGTCAAGACCGCAAAGGTCAAATTGACATCATCTGGTCTGTACGTGTTCAGGCACTTGGTAACAGAACTGGCAGCTATGAACATTAAAACTGCAGCTAGAAATTTAGCGTTTATTGATGATTATTTTGTAACATTTATATCAATTTGTGCATGTGTTGGAAAGACCCATTGCAGTGACGTAATTAATAATGTGACGTAATTAATAATGATGTCATTGGAATGTCAGCCATTTTGAGGTACCCAGAGGAGGATTCCCCTCAATTAGACACAACGAGCTGAGAGATATCACAGCATCGCTTTTAAAAGAAACTTGCCATGGAGTGGCCACTGAACCGTCTCTACAACCCATCACAAGCGAAACATTCAACAGAACCACCGCAAATCGACAGAACGGTGCCCGTCTTGATGTAGTGGCTAATGGTTTTTGGGGAAGTTCTTTCGAGAGAGCGTTCTTTGACGTTAGGGTTTTTAACCCATTTGCTCCCTCGAACAGACACTCCTCTCTAACCGCATCTTATCGCCACCATGAGAACCTGAAAAGAGGCACTATGAACTGGCAACGTATAAGAGAAGTGGAGCACTCCTATATTACCCCCCTGGTCTTCGCTACCACAGGTGGCCTTGGCCCAGCAGCTGGAGCCTTCTACAAACGCCTGGCCAGCATGCTCTCGGACAAATGGAAGCAACCATACAGCACCACCATTGGCTGGCTAAGATGTAGAATATCTTTCTCTCTACTCAGATCCTCCATCATGTGTCTGAGAGGCGCCAGATCTTCGAAGTCATCCTTCAACGGCCATCTAGCTGCTTCCGTGGACCTCACCATTGCGGACTCCAACCTCTCTGTCTAAACTCTGAATAATTATAGCTTCACTTTACCCTGCCATATCTATATCTCAGCCTCAGTCACTCATTAAAAAATATTTTGAGGTACCAGCAGCAGACTTTCACGTACAATGAACACGATTTGGCTAGTATTTAGTACCAAAAAGATACCCTTTGTAGAAGGTTATTTATCTTTAAAACAAGACCAAGGTGGCAAGAAGAAGTACCTGAACAAGCTAGATATCATTATTGGGCTAGATCCTTCAAAATGCGGCTGAAAACAAGGAGTGAAAAGATGGCTCTGTACTAGTGGAAATTTGCACATTGCAATGACATAGAGTTATTTTCAAGTTTATGTGTGTTAGCTATATTTAGCTATAATTATGATTCGTGACATGTGTGTGCAAGTATGAACCGTGAATTGAACATTCTATGAAAAAGTTACAGGAACCGTGGCAGCAAAACTGCAGAAAATACACAAGCCATTCTCTGTCTCAGGCTGCTCAGCTCTAATTCGTTGTCTCTTTGACTTGGGATGACACTTGGGAGTCAGTAGAAGTTCTTGTTTTTATCCCTACTACTAGGATTTCCACAATAATTATAAAAGTACAAAAATCACTAATTTTACCTGTAAATTGCACAAAATTAATATCTGTTTGATGTGTGGTACCCCAAAATGGCGGCTATCATTGAAGTATCAAAGCGTGACGTCATAACCACACCCACTGCAATGGGTCTATCTATGCCTAGTCTCGAGGCCAGACTCCTCCCGGGAGAGAGTAGTCTGGCAAACAGAGTCACTTTCTTGGTTTTCAGACAGTCAAAAGTGGGCGTGTCGGAAATGGGCGTGGTGACATGCTAAAACTGGCTGGCTATTATCTCTACTCCTATACAGATTTAGTGAGATTTGAAGTGAGATTTGAAAGATTCTCTGTGCTTGAAATAACATTTTTAGTTGATGTATACAGGAATTTAAGTTAGCCATTGCCTACTGGCATAGTTTTAAAAATGACAAAGGTCAAGTACTATCAACCTCCTCTGTGAAGTGGAATCATGTGACAGTTTAATTGCATTCTTGCGAATCTGATTGGAGATGTCAAATTTTGACCAGAGGAGGTACGACATAGGTTGACCTTTTGCTAATGAGTTACTCCCGTATTGCATTCCTGCAGCATGACAGGATGTCACGCCCACATGATATTTGTGTTGACTCAACAAGTATTTTATGCACCGTCAGCGCTATTTTACTGTTCTTTGTGTTTATCTCTTCTGGAGTCTCTCCAAGAGGCATTTTCTACTAGTTTATCAATCTTAGTATCTACTATAAGTATTACATTAACACAGTAGCCATAGAAAGCGCAACAAACTCTTACACTGTAAGTTTATAGCTCATTTCTTCAACTACGACTATGCTATTCATTTTCTTATGTCACAGGATATAGTTAGGCATTATTTATAACTACTGTGGAGTACTATGATCGTTTGTAGTCTTTTAGCTAGCTAGGAGAGCAAGTTTTGGTGTTGTGCTTCCGTATATTCTCTTCTTTCTCCGTACACTCACAATTCCTCCGTGAAACTTGATGATAAAATATGACGCGAGGCCACACCTCCTCTAGGTAAATGTGGGCGTGACATCCTGTCATGCTGCAGGAATGCAATACGGGAGTAACTCATTAGCAAAAGGTCAACCTATGTCGTACCTCCTCTGAATTTTGACATCTGAACCAAGAAAAGTGACTCTAGCCTCGACTCCAGCCCCTTGAATAGTGGGCCTGGTATTTACTGTTGGCGCGTGGGTGGACAATTAATTTATTATTTACCGTATTTTATCTCATTGAACGTTAATTAAAACAGTATTTTACACAGCCAAAAATCCACGGGGCGTGTCAGGTCCGTTACATGTCCGTTACAGGACGTTTACCACATCCTGATACGGGACCGTTGGGTAGACACTACTAAACAGGCCGTTCACATACAGCCCGTACAAACGGCCTGTATTCAGCCTGTATCATACTGTTCTCATGCACAATTTAATAAGCTAGTATCATGCTTCAAAAGGTCACAATTCAAAGACAAAGAAGACAAGAACAAGATATATATATAATTTTTAATATTAATTTCTGTTCAGCTACATTATATTATGTCTCTCATTATCATGTCTTATTGTGATAAAGAACAGAAAAAAGAAAAAGGAGAGGCTACCTTATGGCGCAATATTAGTGCCAAAATTAGAGTATATACGTATTTGTATCTAGGGGGTACTCTTTTTGTCAACTGGTATATATAGAAAATAAACATTCAGGGGTACACTTTTTGTCAACTGGGGTATGGAAAATATATATTCAGGGGTCTTTTTGTCAACTGGTATAAAAACTGAATATATACACTTATCAGTTTAGGTCCAAAAAATAATTGTTTAGCTACAAAACTAACTACTGTCTTCTATATAATTTTAAATGTATATACCTGAACTGGAAAGAGTACCCTCAAATAAAAAGAGTACCCCCAAATAAAAAGAGTACCCCCAAATAAATCCTAAGGTTAAAGTACATGTACTTTAACCTTTAGTGCACATGCGCAATAAGCTTCAACACGTGGCTCAGTCGTAGACCAAAGATACTGTTATCTGTTAGTCTTCTGTTAGCAGTGTGACATGGCTACTGGAAACCCAAACGGTTATCCATATAATACAGATGGAGTGAAAGCTACGAGAAACTTCTTGAGGCAGGCTCTTACAAGACTTCCTGAAAGAAGTGCAGGTGTGATTACGTTTATAGTATCATCATTTATATTACGAAGAGTTAGAGCTAGAGGGATTTAACTATTGGTCTGTGACCATTCAATAACTAGTGTGTCAAAACTTGTGATGTTAAGAGGGGGGGGTAGTCTCGTGGACCAGCCGATATATTATCGTCTGGCAAATTACACATGAGCCTAAGTGGCTGTTTACATTGATAATTGGTTAGTGGGTGGAGACGGATGTGTGAAACCACATAATTAGATTTGCCAAATCTACTTTAGCTAGCGGTGCAGCTGTGCGGTTTCACAACTTACTACAAACACTTATCAGCCACTTAGAGCGCCACAATATTTGTGGCGCGGTCAACACAACTCTGTACGGTGAAATTGGCCAGACCCTTATTCAGGGTCTGGGTCCGCGAGACTAAGGGGGGGGGGGTCTAAAAATTAATGTCGTAAGAGCTTTGGAAGTACCCCTAACCTTATAGAGTATGCAGCAGAATAAAACTCTCATAAGTGAGAGCTTAATATAATCACTTTGGGAATTCACATGCTATGTTTTTGATATGCAGGAAGGGGTGTCCAGCGTCAGCAGATGATGCAACCTGAAAGGAGTGGCCTGCAACCTCTCCAGCTGATGATGCAACCTGCTAATCAAGCACCGAGTGGTGTTCAACCTCTCCAGCAGATGATGCAACCTGCTAGTGGTGTTCAACCTCTCCAGCAGATGATGCAACCTGCTAATCAAGTGAGTGGTCTGCAACCTCTCCAGCAGATGATGCAACCTGCTAATCGTGGTGTGCAACCTCTCCAGCATCAGCAGATGATGCAACCTCGCTCGCAAATGCTTGGTCGTAACACTGCGCAAGTGCAACGGCCATCCTGGATGCAAAGAAAAGGAAAAGGGCCCAAAAAGTCGAAAAAAGTGAAACTTAGCCTTTGGGAGCACGAGTTCATCTGTTTAGCTAGTTGTGGCCAGTTGACTCCACCTTCGTCAATGGAGAAAATTGATCTAATTAGGGCAGGTCTAGGTCCGAAAAAGATACCATTCCTTGACTTTGGAGAGCCTTTCGAATTTCATGATGAAATCACCAGTGCATTTCCAAAGTTACGCAACGCTGGTGGCTACGAGTTACTACGCACCCAGCAACACAACAATCGAGAGCTATTTGTCATTAGCCCACCATCTGACGGATACACTGCAGAGTATCTGCGTCGTATTGTTGGCCAGGCTAAAGTGTTTGTTAGGCCGATTCAGAAAGACCTGTCATTGGATCCACTAGTGGACAAAGATGACTTGGTATGCTATTTAGTTGTGTGACTTTTGTGTTATTGTTTACTGGGCATTGTTTATTGTAGGGAATAGCTCCTGTTGAAAAGTGTATGCACTGCGAGAAGTCAGTACCAATGCACCTGATGAGAAGCCACATCAAAGCTTGTGTCAGGTAATTTATTAGATTGTGCGTTAAAACTGTACCAACAACTGTTGTGTATATAGGGATAACAAGTGCTCCCCACCTGAAGCAGGTGAGTGTTCGGAGTATTTACGAAGTGGGGATTACATTCCTTCTGAGATGGAGGAATTCCTAGAAGATGGTGGCTGCACACGGTCCCCTACTTCTCCAACTGCTCCCCCATTTTCTCCAATAACGCCATGCCAAGGGGTAATTTGTTATTGTCTTGTTACATATACGATGTGACTGGCTTACTGTGACTGATGTGTGTTTTAGGCTATCTCAACTGCTACATCAAGTGTTGATTTAACATTTGAAAGTGATGTGTCAGAAGCAATTTCAAGAAGCCTGCAAGATGCTGTAGAAGGGTATGTGTTAGACGTGATTTTTTGGCATATTATGTACAATATAATTATTGTGTGTAGCGTGGAGGAAGAAGTTGACACACTGCAGGATGTAGTGGTGATGTTGCAGCAAAAAAATGGTATCAAGCTTCCGAGTACTGATGAGGAGTGGGATATGACCCCTCGTTGTAGCTTAGATGTAAGGAGGAGTCATGTGGTTGTTGATGGTGTGAGAGCAGCTGAAAAGAAGCGATTCAATTCTACTAACCTACTTCGGGTATGTTGTTGCAGTACAAGTATATAGTGTAGATACTTGGGTTGGTGTTGAACATTAACATTTCTATAATACTTTCACAGGTTCACTTTGTTGGTGAAGAGGGTGTTGATACCGGTGGTCCTTCTAGAGAATTCTGGCGTCTGTTTGCCAGTGGTGTTTCTTCTTCTTACTGTGTGTCCAATGATAGCGGTGAATGTTTCCTAGACAAGAATGTACCAGCTCTGCAGGTTAGTCCTCGTAGCACTGTGCCTATGATTATAGTTAAATCGAGGCGGGTGTCATGTGTCCACTATGTTAGTCATACAATTTTATGTTTATGTTGTCTTTTTTTATAGCGGGGTGACTTTAAAGCTATTGGAATGTTGATTGCCATGTGTATTGTGCAAGGTGGTTCGGGCTTACCAGTGCTGCACCCTTCCGTCTACAATTATATTGCTACCGGTCAGTATATTGGACAAGTGGTTAATGACAAGAAAGTTGCAGATTCAGAAGTTCGGGTTTTGCTAGAGCAGGTAAGGTTGTATATTTATAGTAAGTAAGTACAAGCACTTTTATCTTTAGATTGAGAAAGCAGACAAAGACGAAGACCTTACATTTCTATTTGATGACGACAATCCAGACAAGGCTAACGATTCCCTTGTGTGTGAAACTGGATTCCGTAAGGCATTATGTTTGCTGACTGTTAACGATAAAGACCACTTGAAGAAAACCTTACGGGACTATCACACTCTCATTAAGACGAAGGCAGAAATGGATCAGCTGTGTGAGGGTTTACAAAACCAGAGTGTTCTGGAAACAATAATAAAGTACAGTAGAACCTCGATTATCCGGCCCTCGATTATCCGGAACCTTGATTATCCGGCTTGGCAGTTTTCTTTTTAATCAGATTACATAATTCAGAAAATGGGCGTGTCCCTCAAATGCGCATGCGCGTTGCAGCTGTTACCATGGACACATGCCTGCTTTTCTTTTGCGCATGCGCAGACAACATGTGGCACTGCTGTTCATCAATAAAGTGGGTGGATCAAGGCGTGGTTTATCTATTCGATTATCCGGCATATTCACTTATCCGGCCTGCTTCTGGAACCAAGGTGTCCGGATAATCGAGGTTCTACTGTACTCTTTTTTGATGAAACCTCTGTTTGTTGCTGAGGCTACTGTTCTCAACAAAGGTAGTCACTTCTGAAGGCCAACTTTTCTTCTGAAACTAATCCTCGAACATGTTTCTACTAGACTTCATTGAGGAATGTGAAGGTAATTATAATTAATTTATTTTTGTAAGTGACTTATACATTCAACAATACACATTTAATTAAGTGGATATTGTTCAAAGGTTGTAGGTTACGGCGGCAATCTTTTTTCCCTTAATTGCAGATCGAGACGTTATTACAGAAAATGGAGAGGTGGTAACTGTCGAAGACATTCTCATTTTCTTTACAGGAGCATCAAAAGAGCCTCCTCTTGGATTCCCCACACGACCTGTGCCGACTTTCATTGAAGGACAGCTGGCAACAGCCAGCACATGTGACCTTCGTATAAGGATTCCCTTCAAGCATGACAATTATGAACAGTTCAAGCAGTGTTTTGTACTCTCCCTAAAAGGAAACGATGGCCTTGGCATCCTTTGAACTGAACAGTGACTTTTCATTTTTTGACTCATTTAACCAACCCGTTACTCACTACTTTGCTCAACTGCTAGTGTTCACATCACACTCATTTCTCATTAACCGGCCGTTAACTGAATATAATTATGTGCAATTATCATAAAATTAAAGAGGATGTCAATTAATGGTTATGGAAGCTCACCCCCACTCGGTTATAAGTGTAATAATCATAATAAATTATTGTCAGTTTCATACACACAAAGTCACACAACAAATTAATATCTATCTCTAACTAATGTGGCTGTACACATATTGAATTGTTCTTGCATACACATCTAACCCATACTCAGAACTTAGCTGAACAGGATCAATTTGTATACACAGCTGTTCATAATCGTCACTGGTAAGAGGTACGTCTGGTGGATCCACGCATACAACACCATCATTGTCAGAAGTGAGTGGCCCATTCCAATCCAACCCAAACTGATCGAGTGATGATACCTAAACAACGTGACGGAGTGTAAATCATTTACATCACTGTAATGTAAGCTTACCTCATCATCACAGAAATCTGGATGCGTGCCAGTCAACCAAAGTTGATTTGGGCTCAGATTACGCACTGATGACAATGGGTGATTATTCCATGCACTTTCGAACTGTTTTAGGCTTTCATTGATGCGAGGCACATACACATAGTGCAGTGAAAACAGGTGTAGTGGATCATCTATGTTTAATATACCAACATCTTCCTTGTAACAAAAAAGAGAGTAGTACACAATAATACATGAGCTGAACACATCATGCCAAAGCCTTTCAATGCGTTGATTATGCACGCTTTGGCCACCAATAAAGCTGCCTCTTCCAGATCCACGTAGGGCAATCATATAGTCACTAACAACAACATTTTCCTCACCTCGGTCAGCCCTCACACGACTTGGATTGCCATAATAGCGGACAGCTTCGGAAAAAGCTTGCATAACAGTGTCGGCTCTGTTGTTACTGGAACACTTTAAGAACACTATCAAACGACTGTAACCATCTATCCCACCATGGGTTACTAGCTTCCACCTGAGACCAAAATGTAAATACTATTTTTATATAGGGCAGATTGAAATGTCATGTCAGGCCAAACTGACGAGTAATTACACCTTTACACCTCTACTTTTAACTTACCGGATCAGCTTGTGGTGTCCGTCAATACGCCATAGGTGTTGAGGACCAGGTACGGAGTAACATCGCCTCCTGATAATCTGGAGCCTCCTTAACACACTACCTTCTGGGTCAACTCGAGACTGTGCCTCTTGTACCCGGTGATATTGAACCCGAATACCACGAGAAATGAGATGGCCATACATTTGTCGATTTCCAGTTAGGAAATAGGCGCTGGATGTCAGCTATGACCTTTTCCAGTTGATTATCACTGAGCTGTGAATAAGTTGATCGAATGGACATATTGTTCTCAGACATTCTACGTCGAACGGTACGAATTGACACACCTAATAGCTGGGAAATTTGAGGTACAGAGAAACGGTAATCAATAAGGTATCTGAGCTGATCACAGGGAATCTGAAATGAAGGCCTTCCCACTTCTCCAGAAGCTAAGGTAGGTGTACAAAATCTGCTCGCAACTGGTCGTGCCACCAGCATATCCACCAAATTGCTCATTTCCTTATAAGCTTGTGCTACATAGCCCAGGGCTTCCGTTTCTGTTTGACTCAAAGATCCATCAACAATCTCTGTAGCCAACAATTCTCTATACATCAACTCTATCCTCCTCTTGTAACTTAACTATCAGCAGCTTCCAGCGTAGTTACACCAGAGTTCCCAGTATTCAGATCGTCGATAAGTGTTCTAAGGGACTCTAATAACCATGAAGACATGCTGTACTGCACTGTACTATACTGGCGAGCTGTACTGGTACAGTAAGTAGGGATACACTCAAACTCTAAGCCTGCGCTTTAAATAGAAATACAAGCGAGGTTAAAGTACGTGTACTTTAACCTTAGGATTTATTTGGGGGTACTCTTTTTATTTGAGGGTACTCTTTCCAGTTCATGTACATTTAAAATTATATAGAAGAGTAGTTAGTTTAGTAGCTAAACAATTATTTTTTGGACCTAAACTGATAAGTGTATATATTCAGTTTTTATACCAGTTGACAAAAAGACCCCTGAATATATATTTTCCATACCCAGTTGACAAAAAGTGTACCCCTGAATGTTTATTTTCTATACAGTTGACAAAAAGAGTACCCAGGGGCGTACACAGGGTGGTGCTTAGGGTGCTCCAGCACCCCCATCCAGACTCTGGTGCTCCAGCACCCTATACAGACTCAGAGAAGCTCAAGTAGATAGTTCAACCATCACTGGCTGGCTAGAAGGAAGCTACACTTACTGCAGCTATCTACAGCTTAATAGTGATAGTTACAATAACTTTATACCAGTTAGATCTAGCTAGCTAGCTAAGCTGGCCTAAAAAACTTCGATCGTTACTGGGATATCCATGGGAACTAGTAAAGCTAAGAGTGGGGAGGGGCTCAATAAATAAGGCTAGGCAGCAGGAAGTGGTTTGCTGTAGCACAACAAGGTTCTTGGATCCAGGTACATGAGGTACATGAATGTATAGTATAATTATATGATTAAGCCTACATGACATGTATGTACAATAAATTAATAATAATCAATGTTTGCAATGTAAACTACAAAGTCTCTTTTCCTCAACATCAAGGTACTGGTGGTCATACTTTGTACGCTGCCTGTCACCTCCTGGTAAGCTGATCAATCTTTTAGTGGCCTGAAAAGAAAAGAATCAAGACTGTCGTCAGATCAAGCAAAGGAACAAACGTTTATCATCACTTACACTTCTACATTTACACAGAGTAGACTAGACATGATTGCATTGACATTTGACATACCTTAAGAAGAGTTGGCTAGAGTTTGCCATCCCAGGCGAATTGAGCTTCTGGTCATAAACATTCTTGATTTGCTGATGGCACTGTACTGCACTGCACTGTTCAGTCTGCCCTAAGACCCCCAAGTTTTCAGTATTTGCAAGACAAGACAGGAAATACATACCACAAGTATTTTAATGGTTTCATAAGGATGACATCACAAAAACATTGTTTTAATGAAATTCATAATTATATAATGAGATTCATAATGATGCACCCTACAACTCTGTCAGATTGTAGTGAAGGGTGATTTTTTTCTGAATTTCCAAAGCTCATAACACAGACCATTTACTGAACTAGAACTTGTTACTAGGAGATAAATTAGTTCAATATGGAATGTATTGACTCAGCAAGTTTGGACTGGATTGAGATAGTGTGAACAGCTTGCGCAAACTCTCAAAGTTAGCTCATTCTGAATAATCTCTGTGGTTGGTGGAACTCATGGCTGCATATCTCCAGATGTGAATGGAACCAGAGACTGCCTAAAGGATCAACTAGTGCATCTGATGCATGTGCATGCTTAGCAGCAAGCTAGAAGGCTTGAAGTCATTCATGAAGTGTTCTATGCTATTGCCAAGTTGTGTATTTATTTCAAAGTTTGTGTAACTGCTTTGCAAACACCATTCATTTGTATGGCATTTACCTTGAATATGTTGTAATTTAGATCCTTTTGATTTGATCAACCAATTTTTAGCTTGCTACGTTGATGGTGAACAGCTTGCTCAAACTCTCGAACTTTCCGCAATCGTTTTCACAACTTAATGCCAGTTTGACCCAAATTCATATTTTAAAGTGTTTATCGTATGTTAAACTGTCTTCTTATTACATATTTCAACTTAGATAGCTCTAAAAACCTTTACTTTTATCAGAAACAAAGAAAAACTGTTCTCATTAATATATTCATGAGGCAACTTGTAGCACTTCCTGTCTTACAACATTTGGGGTCTTAGGGCAGACTGGTTGTATATACTGTCAGTACTGTGCACCATCTAGAAAACAGTGGGCGTTGCCGACAAAAGGGGCGTGACCCCCCCCCCCCCCGGAAGTGGGCGTGGTCAAAATTTTGCGGCGCGCTTTGCGCGCAATGAGCACCTCCATTGACTGAATCCTAGGATCGCCCCTGGTACCCCCTAGATAAAAATACGTATATAGAGTAAGTAACCTATCTTAGCCAGATACCTATAATCGGCGGCTATTGCTCGAAGCACAAGACGATTTTGCACAAAACTAACTACATGGACCTACAGATGGGTAAGAAAGTAACAGCTCCCAAAAATTTGGAAAGAATAACTCGCTTGCGGACGGAGTGGTGGTCATGAGAATTGAGCTGCCGAATTGATCAATTGTGTCTTATTAAGTACTGAAACTACCAGCACTAAACAATACTTCTTGGCACAACTCTAACTAGTGAGCACTACTTGCAGGCAAAGCAGCGTTAGCTGCAGATCGAGCCCCACCCAGCTAGGCATGACGAATATTTTGCAAAAAATAATGCTGATTCAGCAACAATTGTGCACAGTCAGCAATAATTAAAGGGATTAGCCTCGATTCCAGGCCGCACTGAAGATTATGTGCATAATTATTGC